>NC_059197.1:35243119-35398119 GCF_020615455.1 Coregonus clupeaformis
CTGACAACTTCAACGAGGCCAAGTTCATCACCTTCAGCATGCTGATCTTCTGTGCCGTGTGGATCTCCTTCATCCCAGCCTACGTCAGCTCTCCTGGGAAGTACACTGTAGCTGTGGAGATATTTGCCATCTTAGCTTCCAGCTTTGGGCTGCTGTTCTGTCTGTTTGCTCCAAAGTGTTTCATCATCCTCCTGAGACCAGAGAGAAACACCAAGAAACACATGATGTCCAAATAGAAACCACCAAGAAACACATGATGTCCAAATAGGAAACCACCAAGAAACTCATCTTTATTGACCACAGGAGTGTGTTGTTTTGCCTCCTCAGAGCCAGTTATTGTAATGAAAGATCCTCCATCTTTACATTGATCCTCACTCAGCTTGTCCTCTTATACCTCTGTCAGCTCTTTGTAGTGTTTGACAGGTATCCTAATAAAATGTATCAAAAAAGAAAAGCTCTCTCACTGCAGCCCCACAAACTTTTATTCTCCTCCTCTTTCACTGCTCAGTCAGAAATCCACCCCTGTCTGCCTCCTCGCCCCTAGACCCTGATTTAAAACATAGTAGTACCTTCGCCCAGCTCTCTCACAGAGCCCTCTAACAGGGAGAGAGGAGCAGAGAGAGGCTCGGTCACTGGAGGCCTGGCCAGGCTGTATAGGCTGTAGCCCTGCAGGCTAACACAGGCCAGAGTGATGAGAGAGGCCAGAGTGATGAGAGAGGCCAGAGTGATGAGAGAGGCCAGAGTGATGAGAGAGGCCAGAGTGATGAGAGAGGCCAGATTGATGAGAGAGGCCAGAGTGATGAGAGAGGCCAGAGTGATGAGAGAGGCCAGAGTGATGAGAGAGGCCAGAGTGATGAGAGAGGCCAGAGTGATGAGAGAGACCAGAGTGATGAGAGAGGCCAGGGCTCTCTGATGTGACAGGCTGTCATTGGATCGTTAAACTCTCCTCTTCTGGAGCTCTAAGACACCTGTACCATATTAACACGCCTGGATGTCCCTGCAAAAACAAACTAGAATGTCAGCCCTTTTCCACTTGGACGCTGCCGCCCAGCTGCTATCAATTAGCCAGCGCTGATTGATCTGTTGCTGTTCCTGCTGAGGTGTTCAGGCGAGATGGAAGGATATGGGGCCCCGCAGAGAGAGGGGGGTGGGCTCCTGGGATGGTTACATAATGACACAACACATGTTTTGATGATACTCTCTGACCATGTGGGTCTGAAATTATATCACTCACTCAATTTCTATTTTTCTCTCCTCTCTGAGGGAGAGGCTGGAGGATGTGTATCGATGCCTATTTTCTCTGCAACCAGTAAAAAATATCCAAACAGGGGCGTCCCGGGTGGCGCAGCGGTCTAAGGCACTGAATCGCAGTGTTTGAGGCGTCACTACAGACACGGGTTCGATCCCAGGCTGTGTCGGGACCGGGAGACCCATGAGGCGGCGCACAATTGGCCCAGCGTTGTCCGGGTTAGGGGAGGGTTTGGCCGGCCCGGGATGTCCTTGTCTCATCGCGCTCTAGCGACTCCTTGTGGCGCTGACTACGGTCACCAGCTGTACAGCGTTTCCTCCGACACGTTGGTGCGGCTGGCTTCCGGGTGAAGTGAGCAGTGTGTCAAGAAGCAGTGCAGCTTGGCGGGGTCGTGGTTTTGGAGGACGCACGGCTCTCGACCTTTGGCTCTCCCGAGTCCGTACGGGAGTTGTAGCGATGGGGACAAGACTGTAACCACCAATTGGAAATCATGAAACTGGGAAGGAAAAAAAATATATACATAAAAACAGGTGCTGTTAGATCATTGGCTGCAACTTGTATATTCTTTGTGATTTTATAGTCTGGGCTGTAAATAGGGCCTAGGGTCTAATGTCTTGGAGAAACTTGCATGCGTAGGCCTCCACAAATAACTACCAGAGAGGGCCAGAGTAAACATGTGGAAAATGACTACAATGACAAACTGTGTATGCATGTCTGCATTTCCCTGTGCAGTCTTCTATACCCGTTGTAGTCGGCAAATGTGACAAATAACATTTGATTTGATTTTAAACTGTATGCATGTCCTGGTCTCTCACACCATGAAGTGAACTAGGGGACACTCTGGTCTCTCACACCATGAAGTGAACTAGTGGACACTCTGGTCTCTCACACCAGGAAGTGAACTAGTGGACACTCTGGTCTCTTAAACCTTGGAGTGAACTAGTGGACAAATGGCCAGTAGATGTGGGCTACATGTCTTCAATCAAAGATATCCTATTAAATTATGAATCATTGCTTTCAATTATTATTTATTTTGATCCCTCTAACTTCTGTAAAGTGTGAAATAACGTGTGATCTAAAAGCATTAAAAACAAATTAAAAATATGTATGTATTATGTATTTTTCGTTAATTATTCTATATATAATTCTATGTTTTCAATAACATTACATGGTGACCAGTACAGTTTGATTTAAAGTGAGATAGTGAAACAGTACTAACATGTAATAGAGTAGTGTTTCCTTGCTGAAAGCATGCGCTTCTAACTGGCCAAATTAACTCCGTCTGGACAGCCGTACATGAAGCATTAGTGATCACTTCGATGATGAACTCTTTATAGTCTATTGATGTGCTGTGTGCGTGTGTGTGTGTGTGTGTGTGTGTGTGTGTGTGCGTGTGTGTGTGTGTGTGTGTAGTTACCCTCTCATGAAGTATGACTGTAAGTCGCTTTGGATAAAAGCGTCTGCTAAATGGCATATTATATTATATTATATTATATATTATAATATCTATCTCACCAGCAGGAAGCAGTAATATCTATCTCACCAGCAGGGAGCAGTATTATCTATCTCACCAGCAGGAAGCAGTAATATCTATCTCACCAGCAGGGAGCAGTAATATATATCTCACCAGCAGGAAGCAGTAATATATATCTCACCAGCAGGAAGCAGTAATATCTATCTCACCAGCAGGGAGCAGTAATATCTATCTCACCAGCAGGAAGCAGTAATATATATCTCACCAGCAGGAAGCAGTAATATATATCTCACCAGCAGGGAGCAGTAATATCTATCTCACCAGCAGGAAGCAGTAATATCTATCTCACCAGCAGGAAGCAGTAATATCTATCTCACCAGCAGGAAGCAGTAATATCTATCTCACCAGCAGGAAGCAGTAATATCTATCTCACCAGCAGGAAGCAGTAATATATATCTCACCAGCAGGAAGCAGTAATATATATCTCACCAGCAGGGAACAGTAATATCTATCTCACCAGCAGGGAGCAGTAATATCTATCTCAACAGCAAGAAGCAGTAATATATATCTCAACAGCAGGAAGCAGTAATATATATCTCACCAGCAGGAAGCAGTAATATCTATCTCACCATAAGGGAGCAGTAATATCTATCTCACCAGCAGGAAGCAGTAATATCTATCTCACCAACAGGGAGCAGTAATATCTATCTCACCAGCAGGGAGCAGTAATATCTATCTCACCAGCAGGGAGCAGTAATATCTATCTCACCAGCAGGAAGCAGTAATATCTATCTCACCAGTAGGGAGCAGTAATATCTATCTCACCAGCAGGAAGCAGTAATATCTATCTCACCAGTAGGGAGCAGTAATATCTATCTCACCAGCAGGAAGCAGTAATATCTATCTCACTAGCAGGGAGCAGTAATATCTATCTCAACAGCAGGAAGCAGTAATATCTACCTCACCAGCAGGGAGCAGTAATATCTATCTCAACAGCAGGAAGCAGTAATATCTATCTCACCAGCAGGGAGCAGTAATATCTATCTCACCAGCAGGAAGCAGTAATATCTATCTCACCAGCAGGAAGCAGCATTATCTATCTCACCAGCAGGAAGCATTTTTTTTACATTTTAGTCATTTAGCAGACGCTCTTATCCAGAGCGACTTACATGAGCAATTAGGGTTAAGTGCCTTGCTCAAGGGCACATCGACAGATTTTTCACCTAGTCGGCGCGGGGATTAGAACCAACGACCTTTCGGTTACTGGCACAATGCTCTTAACCACTAAGCTACCTGCAGTAATATCTATCTCACCAGCAGGGAGCAGTAATATCTATCTCACCAGCAAGAAGCAGTAATATATATCTCACCAGCAGGAAGCAGTAATATCTATCTCACCAGCAGGAAGCAGTAATATCTATCTCACCATAAGGGAGCAGTAATATCTATCTCACCAGCAGGAAGCAGTAATATCTATCTCACCAGCAGGAAGCAGTAATATCTATCTCACCAGCTGGGAGCAGTAATATCTATCCCACCAGCAGGAAGCAGTAATATATATCTCACCAGCAGGAAGCAGTAATATCTATCTCACCAGCAGGAAGCAGTAATATCTATCTCACCAGCAGGAAGCAGTAATATCAGTGTTATGCCAGTGTGACATAGCATTACGGGCGGCAGGTAGCTTAGTGGGTAAGAGCGTTGTGCCAGTAACCGAAAGGTCGCTGGTTCTAATCCCCGAGCCGACTAGGTGAAATATCTGTTGATGTGCCCTTGAGCAAGGCACTTAACCCTAATTGCTCCTGTAAGTCGCTCTGGATAAGAGCGTCTGCTAAATGACCAAAAAAAAATAAAAAAATAAAAAAATAAATAAAATTACAGTAATACATCAGCACATTGAGTACTATGCCATACTGGACTTATCAACCCTTCCAGGTTCCTAACCTGAACCAGAAGGTATTTAAACACAACACATGATCAGTGAAGCACACAAACTTAACAGGACGCTGAAATGAACGGTGAATTGTCTAAGCCATGGCAAAATAGCAACCATCATTGGCGTCTAATTAATTTACAAAACCAGGAGCAACTGCAGGTGATGCACGTGTCATCCCACTATAGTTTAATCTATTGGGGGTCACATAAGATGTCATCCCACTATAGTTTAATCTATTGGGGGTCACATGAGATATAATCAAGGTTCAGATTTGTTCCAAGATGTTGAATTGTGTAAAGCTAACTGTAGCAATTGTCGCCGCAGGCAAATGTAATTTAATGCAATTAGCGGTAAGTGGGAATCAGCTGTGATTGCAGTGTCCTTGAAGAGGAGGTCTGAACTGTAGTGTCCTTGTAGAGGCGGTCTGTACTGTAGTGTCCTTGTAGAGGAGGTCTTGAACTGTAGTGTCCTTGTAGAGGAGGTCTTGAACTGTAGTGTCCTTGTAGAGGAAGTCTGAACTGCAGTGTCCTTGTAGAGAAGGTTTAAATGAGTTTTAATGTAGCAATAATTCAACCTCCCTACCTGGTGGATCATATCAACAGTATCTAATGTATTAGACCTTAGTTTGGTGGCTTCCACAGGAGATGGATAAGAGGAAGAGGATGGAAAGCTGAAACACACTGTCCATGAGGAGGGAAGGGCACATATATGATCCATGAGGACAGTGTTAGAGGGAAGTTCTGGGAAAAGGGCTTCAGTGGAAGAATGTGTTTATTTACCTCTTGGATCATTTAGTCTTGTCACGCCCTGACTTATGGGACTCTTATATGTTGAGTCAGGGTGGGAATATTCTGTGTTGTGTTTTCTATGTTGCAGTCTAGGTGTTGTAGTTCTATGTTTGGCCGGGTGTGATTCCCAATCATACCATGCATATACCATGCATATACCATACACATCCTTCTAACCCCCCCCTTACCCCCCAAAAAAAATAATAAGATAAAAACAATAAAAAAATAAAATAAAAGATAAACAAAATAAAATAAAAATAACACAAAAAAAGTTGTAAAAAAAAATTTACATTGTAAAGTGGTTGTCCCACTGGCTATAAGGTGAATGCACCAATTTGTAAGTCGCTCTGGATAAGAGCGTCTGCTAAATGACGTAAATGTAAAAATGTAAAATGTATATACCATGCATATACCATGCATATACCATTTATATACCATGCATATACCATGCACATACCATGCATATACCATGCACATGCCATACCCATACCATACACATATCATTTATATACCATGCACATACCATGCACATACCATTTATATACCATTTATATACCATGCATGGGAAGAGAGAGGGAGAGAAAGAGAGAATCTATAAGAGCATGAGAATCACTGAGGAGTGGCAGTAGCCCCATAGGGTGGCCCTGTGGCTTGCTGCCCTCTCCATTCTTAGTTATGCAGGACTATAAACGCTGACCAGATGTGTTCAAGCCATAGTTGTGTCTAATTACAGGAGAAAGAAGCTCTGTTAGGAAGACGCTGACCGAGCTAGTCCGTTCTGATGAGACTTTAACTGAGGAGGACAGAGAGGATGAAAAGACTAGGAGAAGAAGGGGATACCTACTCCACATTCCACAAAATCAATAATTCACTGAGAGATCTTTCATTGTTGGTGTTAGAACTGTCTGAATGTCTTGTAATATGACTTGAGGGATTTCATAAACTGTCAAATGTGTTCCTGGGCCTAAGCTGGGCACGGTCGAAGACAGTCATTTTGCAGTCTGTCTGTAGAACTGTGTAGGATTGCATGTGTGGAGGGACTGTAGAACTATGTGATGGCGTGCGAGGGCAACCAATGAGGGTCTCTCTTTCCTCTACCACATGATCATCTCTTCGCCTCCTTTCTTTCATCTGTACAGTGTGGTGAAAGGCCCTGGGCATCACAGAGACAGAAAGCTTAAACCACAATAAGACCATTCAATAGGGCCATTACCCTGGACTCACTGTCTACTGTTCCCCCAGGGGCCTCCTAATGGCACAGAGAGACTTGCCTCATAATGGTCTGAGTCCCTGATAGCTTACTGGACCCAGAATGCTGCTACAGTACTGAACATGGTCATCTAAGGTCAGCCGATACACACTAATGTATTAGAGGTAAAAGAGTGAATCTTTGCGATGCAAACTGCCAGGAGATGTACATTTGGACTGTTGTGGTGGAAGTCTAACTGATGGAGGATGTGGACTGTTGTGGTGGAAGTCTATCTGTTGTGGTGGTGCTACTGTGTAGTAAATATATATGTTGTGGTGATGCTACTGTGTAGTAACTATGTCTGATGGAGAATGTGGTATGAATGTGTACCGAGGTAGTGGGACAAGGGTGCGCAATCTCTAATGTTAAGGAAGTCTCGGGTTTTTGCTCGCCTGAGTTAGAATACCTCATGATAAACTGCAGACCATACTATTTACCCAGAGAGTTTTCATCTATATTTTTCGTAGCTGTCTATTTACCACCACAAACCGATACTGACAATAACACCACACTCAATGAGCTGTATATGGCCATAAGCAAACTAGAAAATGCACATCCAGAGGTGGCGTTTCTTGTGGACTGTGATTTTAATGCAGGGAAACTGAAATCCATTTGACCTCTTTACAAAACTCTAGATCATCTTAATCCAAATCAAATCAAATTTTATTGGTCACATACACGTGTTTAGCAGATGTTATAGCGGGTGTAGAGAAATGCTTGTGCTTCTAGCTCCGACAGTGCAGTAATATCTAACAAGTAATAACTAACAATTTCACAACATATACCCAATACACACAAATCTAAGTAAGGAATGGAATTTAGAAAATATACATACAGCTCTGGAAAAAATTAAGAGACCACTGCAAAATGATCAGTTTCTCTGGTTTTACTATTTATAGGGATGTGTTTGGGTAAAAATAACATTAGTGTTTTATTCTATAAACTACTGACAACATTTCTCCCAAATTCCAAATAAAAATATTGTCATTTAGAGCATTTATTTGCAGAAAATGACAACTGGTCAAAATAACAAAAAAGATGCAGTGTTGTCAGACCTCGAATAATGCAAAAAAAATAAGTTCATGTTCATTTTTAAACAACAAAATAGTAATGTTTTAACTTAGGAAGAGTTCAGAAATCAATATTTGGTGGAATAACCCTAATTTTCAATCACAGCTTTCATGCGTCTTGGCATGCTCTCCACCAGTCTTTCACATTGATGTTGGGTGACTTTATGCCACTCCTGGCGCAAAAATTCAAGCAGCTCGGCTTTGTTTGATGGCTTGTGACCATCCATCTTCCTCTTGATCACATTCCAGAAGTTTTCAATGGGGTTCAGCTCTAGAGATTGGGCTGGCCATGACAGGGTCTTGATCTGGTGGTGCTCCATCCACACCTTGATTGACCTGGCTGTGTGGCATGGCACATTGTTCTGCTGGAAAAACCAATCCTCAGAGTTGGGGAATAATGTCAGAGCAAAAGGAAGCAAGTTTTCTTCCAGGACAACCTTGTACGTGGCTTGATTCATGCGTCCTTCACAAAGACAAATCTGCCCGATTCCAGCCTTGCTGAAGCACCCCCAGATCATCACCGATCCTCCACCAAATTTCACAGTGGGTGCGAGACACTGTGGCTTGTAGGCCTCTCCAGGTCTCCGTCTAACCATTAGACAACCAGGTGTTGGGCAAAGCTGAAAATTGTACTCATCAGAGAAAATGGCCTTACTCCAGTCCTCTACGGTCCAATCCTTATGGTATTTTGCAAACCTCAGCCTGGCTCTTCTTTGCTTCTCATTGATTAAGGACTTTTTTCTAGCTTTGCATGACTTCAGCCCTGCCCCTAGGAGCCTGTTTCGAACCGTCCTCGCCGTGCACTTCACCCCAGCTGCTGTTTGCCATTCTTTTTGTAGGTCACTTGATGTCATCCTACAGTTGTTGAGTGACAATCGAATGAGTTGGCGGTCATCCCGGTCAGTAGAGAGTCGTTTTCGCCCTCTGCCGGTCTGTAGCTTTGTTGTCCCCAATGTCAGCTTCTTGACCTTGTTCTTATGAACTGTCGTCTTTGAAATTTTAAGGACGGAAGCAACCTGACGCTCACTGTATCCCTCTGCCAGTAAAGCCACAATTGAACCCTTCTTTTCCTCACTCAAAACTTTCCTTTTCAACTCTTTTGGCATGGTCCATAGTTCTTTTTTGATTAATATTACTTTTGAGGTACTATTAGCACTGTTTTTGCCATCCAGCTGGTCCTATTGCAAGAGGATAGTGATGACCACAGCAGTGGTTTTTATACTTTTCCTCATTAAATAAGATTTGGTTCAGGTGATCGCCTAATCAGTACCTAATTCAGTAGAATGAGGTGTGCCTGTGTTGGAATTCAACAGACATTGGAATGGAATGGCTGTCATACATGTAGAGATGCTGATTTAAGAAAAAATTGCAGTGGTCTGTTAATTTTTTCTAGAGCTGTATATGGACGAGCAATGTCAGAGCGGCACACACAGAAACGCATATAAGGCCCTCCCTTTGTCAAATCTGACCATAACGCTATCCTCCTGATTCCTGCTTACAAGCAAAAACTCGAACAGGAAGTACCAGTGACACGCTCAATACGGAAGTGGTCCGATGAAGCGGTTGGTAAGCTACAGGACTGTTTCAGTATAGTGATATATATATATATATATATATATATATATATATACACACACTGCTCAAAAAAATAAAGGGAACACTTAAACAACACAATGCAACTCCAAGTCAATCACACTTCTGTGAAATCAAACTGTCCACTTAGGAAGCAACACTGATTGACAATAAATGTCACATGCTGTTGTGCAAATGGAATAGACAACAGGTGGAAATTATAGGCAATTAGCAAGACACCCCCAATAAAGGACTGGTCTTGCAGGTGGTGACCACAGACCCCTTCTCAGTTCCTATACTTCCTGGCTGATGTTTTGGTCACTTTTGAATGCTGGCGGTGCTTTCACTCTAGTGGTAGCATGAGACGGATTCTACAACCCACACAAGTGGCTCAGGTAGTGCAGCTCATCCAGGATGGCACATCAATGCGAGCTGTGGCAAGAAGGTTTGCTGTGTCTGTCAGCGTAGTGTCCAGAGCATGGAGGCGCTACCAGGAGACAGGCCAGTACATCAGGAGACATGGAGGAGGCCGTAGGAGGGCAACAACCCAGCAGCAGGACTGCTACCTCCACCTTTGTGCAATGAGGAGCAGGAGGAGCACTGCCAGAGCCCTGCAAAATGACCTCCAGCAGGCCACAAATGTGCATGTGTCTGCTCAAATGGTCAGAAACAGACTCCATGAGGGTGGTATGAGGGCCTGACGTCCACAGGTGGGGTTGTGCTTACAGCCCAACACCGTGCAGGATATTTGGCAATTGCCAGAGAACACCAAGATTGGCAAATTCGCCACTGGCGCCCTGTGCTCTTCACAGATGAAAGCTGGTTCACACTGGGCACGTGACAGACGTGACAGAGTCTGGAGACGCCGTGGAGAATGTTCTGCTGCCTGCAACATCCTCCAGCATGACCGGTTTGGCGGTGGGTCAGTCATGGTGTGGGGTGGCATTTCTTTGGGGAGCCGCACAGCCCTCCATGTGCTCGCCAGAGGTAGCCTGACTGCCATTAGGTACCGAGATGAGATCCTCAGACCCCTTGTGAGACCATATGTTGGTGCGGTTGGCCCTGTGTTCCTCCTAATGCAAGACAATGCTAGACCTCATGTGGCTGGAGTGTGTCAGCAGTTCCTGCAAGAGGAATCCAATTGAGCACATCTGGGACATCATGTCTCGCTCCATCCACCAACGCCACGTTGCACCACAGACTGTCTAGGAGTTGGCGGATGCTTTAGTCCAGGTCTGGGAGGAGATCCCTCAGGAGACCATCCACCACCTCATCAGGAGCATGCCCAGGCGTTGTAGGGAGGTCATACAGGCACGTGGAGGCCACACACACTACTGAGCCTCATTTTGACTTGTTTTAAGGACATTACATCAAGGTTGGATCAGCCTGTAGTGTGGTTTTCCACTTTAATTTTGAGGGTGACTCCAAATCCAGACCTCCATGGGTTGATAAATTTGATTTCCATTGATAATTTTTGTGTGATTTTGTTGTCAGCACATTCAACTATGTAAAGAAAAAAGTATTTAATAAGATTATTTCATTCATTCAGATCTAGGATGTGTTATTTTATAATAATATAATAATAATATGCCATTTAGCAGACGCTTTTATCCAAAGCGACTTACAGTCATGCGTGCATACATTTTTTTTGTGTATGGGTGGTCCCGGGGATCGAACCCACTACCTTGGCGTTACAAGCGCCGTGCTCTACCAGTGTTCCCTTTATTTTAGTGTTCCCTTTATTTTTTTGAGCAGTGTATATATACCAGCACAGACTGGAATATGTTCCGGGATTCATTCGATGGCATTGAGAAGTTTACCACATGAGTCACCGGCTTCATTAATAAGTACATTGGCGACGTTGACCCCACAGGAACCATATGTACATACCCCAACCAGAAGCCGTCGATTACAGGCAACATTCGCACTGAACTTAAGGCTAGAGCTGCCGCTTTCAAGGAGCTGGACACTAATCCGGACGGTTATAAGCAATCCCTGCTACGACCTCTGACGAGCCATCAAACAGGTAAAGAGTCAATAGAGGACTAAGATAGAACCCATCTACGCCGGCTCTGACACTTGTCGGATGTGGCAGGGCTTGCAAGCTATCATTGATTACAAAGGGAAACCCAACCATGAGCGAACCAGCAATGCGAGCCTACCAGACGAGCTAAATGTCTTCTATGCTCACTTCGAGGCAAGCAACACTGAACCATGCATGAGAGCACCAGCTGTTCCGGACAACTGTGTGATCTCCCTCTCCGTAGCCGATGTAAGACCTTTAAACATGTCAACATTCGTGGGCTGACCAGCTGGCAAGTGTCTTCACTGACATTTTCAACCTACCCCTGACCCGGTCTGTAATACCAAATTGTTTCAAGCTGACCACCATAGTCTGCGTGCCCAAGAACACCAAGGTAAACTGCCTAAATGACTATCACCCTGTAGCACTCACATCTATAGCCATAAAATGCATTGATAAGCTGGTCATGGCTCACATCAACACCATTACCCAGAAACCCCAACAGATCCACAGATGACACAATCTCAATTGCACTCCACACTTCCCTCACCCACCTGGACAAAAGGAACACCTATGTAAGAATGCTGTTCATTGACTATAGTTCAGCATTCAACACCATAGTCCCCTCCAAGAGCATCACCAAGCTCAGGACTCTGGGACTGAACAATTGCTCTGCAACTGGATCCTGATGGCGGTGAGGGTAGGCAACAACACATCCGCCACGCTGACCATCAACACGGGTGCCGCTCAAGGGTGTGTGCTTAGTCCCCTCCCGTAATCCCTGTTCACCCATGACTGTGTGGCCATGCACGACTCCAACACCATCATCAAGTTTGCTGACAACACGACGGTGGTGGAACTGATCACAGATGACGATGAGGCAGCCTATAGGGAGGAGGTCAGAGACCTGGCAGTGTGGTGCCAGGACAACAACCTCTCCCTCAACGTCAGCAAGACAAAGGAGCTGAACGTGGACTACAGGAAACGGAGGGGCGAGCACACCCCCATCCACATCAGTGGGCTTGTAGTGGAGCGGGTCGAGAGCTTTAAGTTCCTCTGTGTCCACATCAATAAGGAATGAACATGGTCCACACACACCCACACAGTTGTGAAGAGGGCACAACAGTGCCTCTTCACTCTCAGGAGGCTAAAAATATTTGGCATGGGCCCTCAGATCCTCAAAAAGTTATACAGCTGCACCATTGAGAGCATCTTGACTGGCTGCTTCACCGCTTTGTACAGCAACTTCAAAGCACCTGGCGGCAAGGCGCTACAGAGGGTGGTGAGTACGGCCCAGTACTTCACTTGGGCCGAGCCCCATGCCATCCAGGACCTCTATACCAGGCGGTGTCAGAGGAAGCACCCCAAAAATCAAACTCCAGCCACCCAAGCCATAGATTGTTCTCTTTGATACGGCACGGCAAGC
The DNA here is from genome assembly GCF_020615455.1 of Coregonus clupeaformis. NCBI lineage: Eukaryota > Metazoa > Chordata > Actinopteri > Salmoniformes > Salmonidae > Coregonus > Coregonus clupeaformis. The sequence goes on from NC_059197.1 coordinate 35,255,907, forward strand.
AGTACCAGTGCACCAAGTGGAACCAATAGGACCCTGAACAGCTTTTACCCCCAAGACATAAACCTGCTAAACAAGACTGCTAAATAGCTAATGAAATGGCTAGCCGGACTACCTGCATTGACCCTTTTCTGAACTAACTAGCTTTGTCCGAAATCTGGCTTGCTTAAACTGTTGCGTAAACTGTATCCTGTGTACTAATCAAACTATGTACTATTTAGCACTTACTGTTTAGTAAGAAGTATGCAGTATGCCACGGACGAAATATACTACTTTTGGTTAGTTCAAGACAACTGGCAATTCAGAAACAAAACTGGGAAAAATTGTGACGTAGGTGATCTTCAGGTCAGAGAAGTCAGATCCTCTAGGATGATGCCAGAGTTTCTGATTTGTAATTCCGACTTGGATGACCGTTCAAAACAATCTTTTCCCAGTTGGAGTGTAGCCGGTCTGGCTACTTTTCTGCATTGTGACATGAAGATACTGCAGGCTAGAGCAATACACCACAGAGCAATACACCACAGAGCAATACAACAAAGAGCAATACAACACAGAGCAATACACCACAGAGCAATACAACACAGAGAAATACAACACAGAGCAATACAATACAGAGCAATACAACACAGAGCAATACAACACAGAGCAATACAACACAGAGCAATACAACACAGAGCAATACAACACAGAGCAATACAACACAGAGCAATACACCACAGAGCAATACAACACAGAGCAATACACCACAGAGCAATACAACACAGAGCAATACACCACAGAGCAATACAACACAGAGCAATACAACACAGAGCAATACAACACAGAGCAATACAACACAGAGCAATACAACACAGAGCAATACAACACAGAGCAATACAACACAGAGCAATACAACACAGAGCAATACAACACAGAGTAACACTCTCACAAAAACGAATGAAAGGATTGAGGTGAAAGACAACATTAATACTCGTTACAGGAGCATGTTTTTTTTCCCAGAGTTCCCTGTTCCCTATGAACCGGAAAGGATCGTCTGTAGCCCCACCCAGTGACCTTCGTGTTGTTGTTTTGGACTGACGTTAGCTAAGTAGCTAGCATTTGGAATGACTTATTTGTAGAGAACTGTAGTAAACTCAGTAAACTCAGTGTACCATAGGACTATGCATTTATCAATTGAAGATTGGTAGCCGAGTGGTTAAGAGCATTGGGCCAGTAACCGAAAGGTAGCTGGTTTGAATCCCCGAGCCGACTAGGTGAGAAATCTGTTAATGTGCATTTGAGCAAGGCACTTAACCCTAATTGCTCCTGTAAGTCACTCTGGATAAGAGTGTCTGCTAAATGACTAAAATATTTTTTTTAAAGAAGGCTCGTAATGAGGAGGACTGGCGAACTGTGTGTGGTGAGCTTTCTGGCGCCCAGAGCTGCTGAGGCATCAGCCAAGTGGGTGCCATACATTGAAGGAGAAGTCCAGTGGCTACACCACTCAGGCTGGTTCCCAGAGTAACTAGCCCTCTACAAGATTGTCACCAGACTCAATCTCTCTGACCACCTTCCTCTGATCAAGCCATAAACTGTCCCTCTCCGTTTTTGGACGATGCATGCACTCAAAGACTTGGCCTCTATTGGTTGACCTAGCCAATTATTGCTAGGTTACTGATGATGTATTGCTTGTTTGTTTTTTGCTTTTAATGTGCTTGTAGATTGTTATGAAAAGCGCTATAGAAACGTGATCAAATGTATTACACCAAAGATGGATTATTTAGTTTAGCCTACTACATCTATACTGAACAAAAATATAAATGCAACATGCAACAATTTCAACGATTTTACTGAGTTACAGTTCATATAAGGAAATCAGTAAATTGAAATAAAATAATAATCTAAGGATTTCACGACTGGGCAGGAGCGCAACCTTGGGTGGGCCTGGGAGAGCATAGGCCCACCCACTGGGGAGCCAGGCCCAGACAATCAGAATTTGGTGGATTATAATTCATATAATTTCTTTGTAGGGGTTGATACATTTTTCATTAGGGCAAATCGTTAGTGTATTGTATTGCATTTTATATTTATTTCTGCACTGTCTCTGTGCACACTCACAGGACTCTATATACACACACACACACTGACATCCAACACACACACACACACACACTTACACTACAACACACACACACACACACACACACACAGTCACTTCATTTGCTTACACACACATAACATGCACACACATTTATACTAACACTACATACACGCACACACACACACAAAGTACTGAGTAAAGGGTCTGAATACTTATGTAAATGTCATATTTCCGTTTTCTTATTTTTAATAAATTAGCAACTATAAAAATAAAAAAACTGTTTTTACTTTGTCATTATGGGGTGTTGTGTGTAGATTGATGAGGGGATTTTTTAAAATACATTTTAGAATAATGCTGCAACGTAACAAAATGTGGGAAAAGTCAAGGGGTCTGAATACTTTCCGATGGTACTGTACGCTGCTGCTACTCTGTATATCATATATCCTGATGCCTAGTCACCTCTCAGCAACAAAATACTGATCAAGTTAGGATCCTACATCTGCATAGGCTACACAGTGATTCAAACCTTATCAAAACACATAGGCCTATGGGCTAGGCTACATTATGCATGAGACTATGATTAGAAAAAGTCTCCAAAAAAGGCATGCGTTGATTCTTACCTTAGACTGTACACCCTGGGCATCATTCACAAGTGATAATATTCTCACCCATCACACTGTATCTCAATTTACTCTTGTCTTTACGTATACTAAATAATATACGTGTGAAATTAATTTCGATTTAGAATAAGGGCCATTATCATGCACAGGGGCAGCGGGAAAAAATACATATCATCCGTAGGACTATGCACTTGAATAGAGGATGCTTTTCCTGCGGATCATTTTCATGCCAGCCAGGTAGGCTACTATTAGCAATGTGCTTAATATTAGAAAAGATGAGGAATAAATATAGTAGGCCTAGCCTATAGAAAGCTGATGGGATCCTCCTCTTTTTAATAGAGGCCATCAAAACTCTGTTTTCTCAGGCAGTTGCATAGCATAGCCTATAGAAAGCTGATGGGATCCTCCTCTTTTTAATAGAGGCCATCAAAACTCTGTTTTCTCAGGCAGTTGCATAGCATAGCCCATAGAAATGTTGCGCAACATGAGCTTTCAGGAGATGGCAAAGTTGAAATATCTTAACTCTGACGGCAAATCCGTCTACCATGGCGGCTGACGTCATTCACCTTCGTTCTCTCAATGAAAATAATGACATCCGGTTTGACGTCTAGCTCACGCCATCTAAACGCAGCAGAACAGCACTACTCCTTATTGTTATTTATCTGTCACTATATATTTACTCCTAACTATATATTTACTCCTAATATATTTACTCCTCACTATATATTTACTCCTCACTATATATTTACTCCTAACTATATATTTACTCCTCATATATTTACTTCTCACTATATATTTACTTCTCACTATATATTTACTCCTAACTATATATTTACTCCTAACTATATATTTACTCCTAACTATATATTTACTCCTCACTATATATTTACTCCTCATATACTTACTTCTCACTATATATTTACTTCTCACTATATATTTATTCCTCACTATATATACAGTATAATATGGAAGAGGACCCGTCAGCATTTCACTGGTAGTCTACACCTGTGCCAAATTAAATTAGATTAGATTTGATTTTAAGAGGGAGAGAAGGAGAGGTTCCCACCGTGGTGAAGCAAACAGTGGAATGTGCCTGTTTTCATTTTAGCGTACGATGAGGGACAAACACTCACACACTCACACACTCACACACTCACACACTCACACACTCACACACTCACACACTCACACACTCACACACTCACACACTCACACACTCACACACTCACACACTCACACACTCACACACTCACACACTCACACACTCACACACTCACACACTCACACACTCACACACTCACACACTCACACACTCACACACACTGACTGGGTGATGAAGGAATCATGGGTAGGGGGTCTGACAGCGCTGTCAGACTGTCGGACACAATGCTAACTCTTACACCATGAATAGATGTAATGTTTATTGGAATGTTTTAGTTTATATAGACGTATTTCATTCTGACACATTATATAACTATAGGTGTTAACAAAGTAGTATGGTGAAGGTATAGCAGGAAATGAATGTTTTCAAACAGAATGGACATTCCCCTGTTGAAATGAATATCAACGAGCCTTAAATCACGATATGAGTAAGTGTCAGTTCATATTTGTCCATCATGTGTTTCTTGGTGCTTTCTATTTGGACATCATGTGTTTCTTGGTGTTTCTCTCTGGTCTCAGGAGGATGATGAAACACTTTGGAGCGAACAGACAGAACAGCAGCCCAAAGCTGGAAGCTAAGATGGCGAATATCTCCACAGCTACAGTGTACTTCCCAGGAGAGCTGACGTAGGCTGGGATGAAGGAGATCCACACGGCACAGAAGATCAGCATGCTGAAGGTGATGAACTTGGCCTCGTTGAAGTTGTCAGGGAGTTTCCTGGCCAGGAAGGCTAAGAGGAGACAGAGGGAGGCCAGCAGGCCGATGTACCCCAGCACCAGAGAGAAACCGACCACAGAGCCCACTTCACACTCCAGGACCACCCTCGGCCCCCGACCCTCTCTGCCGCCCCTCTCAGCCGGCCGGGGTGGCGCTAGGGACAGCCACAGCACACAGATCAGCACCTGTGGAAGGGAAAGGAGTTGGAAGGAAAAAGCAAGCACAGTTACCATGACAACATGTAATATGGCCAGTGAAGGAAATAATTCAATTCCAATAGAATATAGTGAAAACTAGATGTTCACCTGGATGAGTGTGCAGAGGGAAATACCCATCCTCTGCTGGGCGGGGCTGAAGTATCTCATCAGGTTCTCTCCAGGCAGAGTGGCCCTGAAGGCCACCAGCACCACCACAGTCCTGCTGAGCAGACAGGAGATGGAAAACACAAAGCTTATACCAAACAGGGTGTGTCTCAGCATGCACGTCCACGGCTTCGGCCGGCCAATGAAAACCAGCGCACACAGGAAGCAGAGCTTGAGTGACAACAGGAGCAGGAAGCTGAGCTCAGAGTTGTTGGCTTTCACCTGGAACGAGATAGAGAATTATAATTTAGACTGAGTGATAAATCATCAATCTCATCCTTATATGACACAATCTCCTCTCTGTCCAGTACCTCTATATATAATCATATGATTCAACTCACCAGGGCCGTGTGACGGTGGTAGAGGAAGGTGGCCAGGGCGCTGGATGTGAGCGATGCCCCTGAAACTGAGATGACGGACAGGATGACGCCCATGGTGTCGCTGTAGGAGAGGAAGTCCACCAGCTGGGGGACGCAGGCCGTACGATCAGGGTTGGACCAGAACCGCTCTGGACACCTGCTACACTCAACTGACCCTGACAGAGAAGGAAGAGAAATCAAGAGTCCGAATCAGGACCAGTCAGGATCAGGACCAGTCAGAATCAGGACCAGTCAGGATCAGGACCAGTCAGGATCAGGACCAGTCAGGATCAGGACCAGTCAGGATCAGGACCAGTCAGGATCAGGACCAGTCAGGATCAGGACCAGTCAGGAATGAGGCAAAATATGAATTGGAATGAGAAAAGTTGATAGACTACCTGTTGTGTTGCTGATCTCTCCCTCAGCGCAGGACACACAGTCAAAGCAGCACACAGGCCTCCCCTTCTGCACCACATGCCTGGTACCAGGGGGACAGGCAGCACTGCATATAGACACAGGGACCTACCAGAGGGTGGGGAGACGCAGTCACCATCATCACCATCATCATCATCATGATCATCATCATTATTACACACACACACAGGCAGGCTCGCTATGTGAGGAATCTGACCACACAAATATCTCACATTCAGTAGCATGTTGATGACAGAGCTTTCTGTCTGAGCTAACATTCTCCTGTTATGTGGTATTTTTGGCTGTCTTTCTCTTTGCTGTATGTCTGCCTCAGGGTGAGAAACTAAACAAGTCTCTCTCTCACACACACATACACACGCATGCACATACACATGCACATACACACACACGCACACACACACACACTCCTCTCTGCCTCAGAGAAACCAAGCTAAATGATTCTCACCTCATCTCCGCTGCCCCCACCCCACACCACTTTCTCCATATTGATGTGAAACTGGTCGTCCGCTCCCACTGAAGACAGAAAATGGCCGACCTGGACAAACTCTGCTGTCCCCTTAGGGGTCACATGCCAGTTGATGATGTCATAAGAGCCAGGCGGATCACCATTCATGTCGAAGTGGAACGAATCCCCCACAGGAGTACTGAAGTTCACTCCCCTCAGATAATGAACAATCTCAAAGAAAAAATGAAATTGAAACAGGATTAAGAGTTAGAAACAATTGTCTTTAGGACTCAAACCTTACAAAGTGTTTCCACTGTATCGTCATTGGAAACATTAGTATTGTTAACTTGAAAACAGATCCACATGGTATTGTCACCTGGCTGGGCTGAAGCTTCCAGATGTCAGGGCACTGTCCACCATTAAAGGGTCCCTCCCCTGGTCGACAGGCCAACATGTCCTGTATGGCATGGGCGATGGCGTATACAGCCTTGTACACATTATAGCTGGCTCTCAGCTGAGACACGTCAGCATACTGGCTCTCCCCCTCACCTAGGATTGACACTTTATTTTACCAAGAAAACATCGGGAATGGATCAGGACACAAAAACAGAGCATTAGTTGTAAACTCTCCCTCACCTATGACCTCTGTACCAGTACACTGTCTCCTGGACGACTGGGTCATGCTGAGGTCAACCCCCAGAGAACACCCAAACATCTCCTCCCACAATTCCCTCAGGAATGGGTCGGACTTCTGGTAGTCCCCATCAGGACGGAGGCGTGTTAGGAAAGGCCCCAGGCTGGGAATTATAGCTTTCTTCAGGGCAAATCCGATGGTGCCGGAAAGAGATGGCAGGTTTTTAGGGGAGGAGAGAGTAGAGTAGGTTACCCAGGCCTCTGAGGCGATCCACTGCCTATCTGTTATGTTCTGACGGACAACCTCTTCCAACAGGGCCTGGAGAATGACGTGGTTAAAAAGATCAAGATAGTCAAGTTGAAATACATGATTATCAATTTGAAAATACTTGTGTCAATAAAGGGCATCAAGACATGGTAGGACAAAAACACTCTGCTACAGCTGTGTAATAAAATAATTAACAATACTCTGACCAGTAACTGCTTACCCGTGCATCCTGTGCGATAGCGAATGTCACGACCACTCTGGCAGTAGATCCTCTGATGGTGTCCACGATGTGCCTGATCCGTCTCTGAGATGGTACCTTGGGGATGACCATCAGTGAGAGAGAGAGGGAAGAGAGTCAGAGGAAATCAGAGAGAGAGTTTTCTATTTTAGATTAGAAGAGAGGGGGAGGCAGATTAAAAGAGAGAGAGAAAGAGAGAGTCTATTGTCAGATCGTCAGAATGAGGTCGTACCTTGGGGATGACCTCTGAGTAGGCGACACACACCCCAGACCCCTGGAGCTCTTGGAGAAGCATCTGAACCCCAAACTTGCCATAGTCATCATCCCCAGACACCAGCCCCACCCACACCCAGCCCAGCAGACGCAGCAGCCTGGCCATGCCCCGAGCCTGGAAGGCATCGCTGGGTATCGTACGGAAGAACGACGGGTACCTCCAGGTGTCACTCAAACACGCACAGGAGGCATAATAGCTCACCTTGGAAAGAACAGAGAGAGAGAGTCAGGGAGAATTCTCATTTGTAAGACTCACAGAGCAGATGGAGAGGGGAAAGTGAACATTACAGACAGAGAGTCATCTAGATAGATATTGAAATGTATATGTAAGAGAGTCATCATCCCTTTCCATCACAGTCTGTAATCCAACCCCATGCCTCACCATGGGTAAATCAAACGGCCCGAGGGTGTGTGCCACCACGATGGAGGCTGAGGAGCGGGCATCACCGATGATGACGGGCACCTCAGGGGTTGCTCCACACTCTGTGCCCGCTACGGAGGCCTCCTGGCCGGTCACCATGGCTAGGGCTGCCCCCAGAGTGGTACTCTCTGCCAGGCATGTGTCAGCAGCCAGGAACCCCAGGGTGAGGTTAGGCAGGAGGGCTGGGTCACGGTTGATCTCCTCCACCGCAAAGATCATAGTCTGGAGCCAGCGGTAAGCACGCTGGTTGAAACTGACAGATGGAGGAAAGGAAGAGACAGGGAGAGAGGAGGTAACTGAATACACTTTACACAAGTGAAAACAGTGACACAAAGCTGTCATCACACAATACTTGGGAGTTGCGTACATTGTACATGTCGCATTTCCCTCAATACTCCTGAACTCCTGCTCTGGTAGAGGGGCTTCCACATGGACGGGGAACAGGCCCCCAATCACCACATCTCCTGCCCGATAAACACTGCCCGAGATGGGCTTAGCCATCAGCCGACAGGCCCCCCCTCCACCTCCAGACTGACCCCAGACAGACCCAGGGACAGGGAGGCAGCAGAGCAGCCACAGCCAGCACCAGAGGCACATCACCTGGATAGAAACAAGGCTGAGGACTGGGAAAGTCCGTCACCTGGAGGAGAGGGACCAAACCAAGACCTTACAGACAGAACACTGAGTAGATAGAATGACATGAACAAAAACCGCTAACAATAAAGAGATACACCACAGACACCTGTAACCAGACATTTGAATGAAACAACAGTGATAGACACACAAAACCTTGTTCTACCTCTGCCCTACCTAGCAACAGTAAAGCTGATCCTGGTGAGACAGACAGAGAGAGAGAGAGAGAGAGAGAGAGAGAGAGAGATGATGATCGGTCTGTCAGTCTGGCATCTCCTGCAGGGAGTGTGAGAGTGAAAGAGGGAGAGGAAGAGGAGAGAAGGGGAGCTGCTGATATAGGGAGAAATGAGCCCCCGGCTAAAAAACAAGCACACAGCTTGTATGGACGGGAGGAGCAGGAGGGGGTTAATTGGGGGCTTGTTACTGGAGGATAACTTGGGGAACAGGTAATTGGAGTAATTGGAGTAATTGGAGAAAGCCTATGAGGGTGATGTTATTGAAGTTGATGTATTAGGTCAGGTGATGCAAGAGAGAGGGGGGGTTGGGGGGGAGTGAAGAAATAAAGAAATAAAAAAAGAAATAAAGAAATATTCATTTTGTTTCTCTAAACTCTCAGTTGTCCCTGAGCTGTAGCAATAACAGCAGGTTGTTGTGGGGGATAATTACATGTAATTGGAGAATGACTGTGACTCAGAAGTTAATCACCTTAATTACAACAGTCTGACAATGTGAGGTCATGAATCTCATCCTCCTATTCTCTCTCTCTTTTATCTCTACCCCTCTCTCTCTCTCTCTCTCTCTCTCTCTCTCTCTCTCTCTCTCTCTCTCTCTCTCTCTCTCTCTCTCTCTCTCTCTCTCTCTCTCTCTCTCTCTCTCTCTCTCTCTCTCTCTCTCTCTCTCTCTCTCTCTCTCTCTCTCTCTCCTCTAGTCTCCTTCTCTACTCTCCCTCTCTCCTCTACTCTCCCTCTCTCCTCTACTCTCCCTCTCTCCTCTAATCTCCTCCTCTACTCTCCCTCTCTCCTCCACTCTCTTCATCTACTCTCCCTCTCTCCTCTACTCTACTCTCCTTCTCCCCTCTACTCTCACTCTCTCCTCTACTCTCCTTCTCTACTCTCCCTCTCTCTACTCTCCATATCTCCTCTACTCTCCTCCTCTACTCTCACTCTCTCCTCTACTCTCCCTCTCTCCTCTACTCTCCCTCTCTCCCCTACTCCCCTCCTCTACTCTCACTCTCTCCTCTACTCTCCTTCTCTACTCTCCCTCTCTCTCTACTCTCCATATCTCCTCTACTCTCCTCCTCTACTCTCCCTCTCTCCTCTACTCTCCCTCTCTCCTCTACTCTCCCTCTCTCCCCTACTCTCCTCCTCTACTCTCCCTCTCCCCTTTACTCTTCTCCTCTACTCTCCTCCTCTACTCTATTCTCCTTCTCTACTCTCCCTCTCTCCTCTAATCTCCTCCTCTACTCTCCCTCTCTCCTCTAATCTCCTCCTCTACTCTCACTCTCTCTACTCTCCTCCTCTACTCTCCCTATCTCCTCTACTCTCCCCCTGTCCTCTACTCTCCCTCTCTCCTCTACTCTCCCTCTCTCCCTGACTCTCCTCCTCTACTCCCCCTCTCCCCTTTACTCTTCTCCTCTACTCTCCTCCTCTACTCTATTCTCCTTCTCTACTCTCCCTCTCCCTCTACTCTCCTTCTCTACTCTCCCTCTCTCCTCTACTCTCACTCTCCCCTTTACTCTTCTCCTCTACTCTCCTCCTCTACTCTATTCTCCTTCTCTACTCTCCCTCTCCCTCTACTCTCCTTCTCTACTCTCCCTCTCTCCTCTACTCTACTCTCCTTCTATACTCTCCCTCTCTCCTCTACTCTCCTTCTCTACTCTCCCTCTCTCTACTCTCCATATCTCCTCTACTCTCCTCCTCTACTCTCCCTCTCTCCTCTACTCTCCTCCTCTACTCTCCCTCTCTACTCTACTCTCCTCCTCTACTCTCCCTTTCTCCTCTACTCTCCTCCTCTACTCTCCCTCTCTCCTCTATTTTCCTCCTCTACTCTCCCTCTCTCCTCTACTCTCCCTCTCCTCCTCTACTCTCCCTCTCTCCTCTATTTTCCTCTTCTTCTCTCCCTCTCTCCTCCACTCTCTTCATCTACTCTCCCTCTCTCCTCTACTCTACTCTCCTTCTATACCCTCCCTTACTCCTCTACTCTCCCTCTCCCCTCTACTCTCCTCCTCTACTCTATACTCCTTATCTACTCTCCCTCTCTCCTTTACTATCCTCCTCTACTCTCACTCTCTCCTCTACTCTCCCCCTGTCCTCTACTCTCCCTCTCTCCTCTACTCTCACTCTCTCCTCTACTCTCCTCCTCTACTCTCCTTCTCTCCTCTACTCTCCCTCTCTCCTCTAATCTCCTCTTCTACTCTCCCTCTCTCCTCCACTCTCCTTCTATACTCTCCCTCTCCCCTCTACTCTCTCCTTTACTCTCCTTCTCTACACTCCCTCTCTCCTCTACACTCCCTATCTCCTCTACTCTTCTCCTCTACTCTCCCTCTCTCCCCTATTCTCCTTCTCTACTCTCCCTCTCTCCTCTAATCTCCTCCTATATTCTCACTCTCTCTACTCTCCTCCTCTACTCTCCCTATCTCCTCTACTCTCCCCCTGTCCTCTACTCTCCCTCTCTCCTCTACTCTCTTCCTTTACTCTCCTTCTCTACTCTCCCTCACTCCTCCTATCCTCTACTCTCCCTCTCTCCTCTATTTACCTCTTCTACTCTACCTCTCTACTCCACACTCTTCATCTACTCTCCCTCTCTCCTCTACTCTACTCTCCTTCTATACTCTCCCTCTCTCCTCTACTCTCACTCTGTTCTCTATTCTCCTCCTCTACTCTCTCCTCTACTCTCCTCCTCTACTCTCACTCTCTCCTCTACTCTCCCTCTCTCCTCTACTCTCCTCCTCTACTCTCCCTCTCTGATCTACTCTCCTCCTCTACTCTCCCTCTCTCCTCTACTCTCCCTCTCTCCCCTATTCTCCTTCTCTACTCTCCCTCTCTCCTTTACTCTCCTCCTCTACTCTCCCTCTCTCCTCTAATCTCCTCCTCTACTCTCACTCTCTCTACTCTCCTCCTCTACTCTCCCTATCTCCTCTACTCTACCCCTGTCCTCTACTCTCCTTCTCTACTCTCCCTCTCTCCTCTACTCTCCTTCTCTACTCTCCCTCTCTCCTCTACTCTCCTCACTCCTCACCCTCTCTCCTCTACTCTCCTCATCTACTCTCCCTCTCTCCTCTACTCTCCTCCTCTACTCTCCCTCTCTCCTATATTTTCCTCTTCTAGTCTCCCTCTCTCCTCCAATCTCCTCCTCTACTCTCCCTCTCTCCTCCAATCTCCTCCTCTACTCTCCCTCTCTCCTCTACTCTCCCTCACTCCTCTACTCTCCTCATCTACTCTCCCTCTCTCCTCCACTCTCCTCCTCCACTCTCCCCCTCTCCTCTACTCTTCTTCTCTACTCTACTTCTCTCCTCTACTCTCCTCCTCTACTCTCCCTCTCTCCTCTACTCCCCCTCTCTCCTCTACTCTCCTCCTCTACTCTCCCTCTCTCCTCTCCTCTTCTTCTCTACTCTACTTCTCTCCTCTACTCTCCTCTCCTCCTCTACTCTCCCTCTCTCCTCTAATCTTATTCTCTCCTCTCCCTCTCTCCTCTACTCTCCTCATCTACTCTCCCTCTATCCTCTACTCTCCTCCTCTACTCTCCCTCTCTCCTCTATTTTCCTCTTCTACTCTCCCTCTCTCCTCCACTGTCCTCCTCTACTTTACTCTCCTTCTCTCCTCTCCCTCTCTCCTCTCCTCTCCTCCTCTACACTCCCTCTCTCCTCTAATCTCCTCCTCTATTCTCCCTCTCTCCTCTACTCTCCTCATCTACTCTCCCTCTATCCTCTACTCTCCTCCTCTACTCTCCCTCTCTCCTCTATTTTCCTCTTCTACTCTCCCTCTCTCCTCCACTGTCCTCCTCTACTCTACTCTACTCTCCTTCTCTACTCTCCCTCTCTCCTCTACTCTCCTTCTCTACTCTCCCTATCTCCTTTACTCTCCTTCTCTCCTCTCCCTCTCTCCTCTCCTCTCCTCCTCTACTCTCCCTCTCTCCTCTACTCTCCTCATCTACTCTCCCTCTCTCCTCTACTCTCCTATATTTCTCTACTCTCCCTTTCTCCTCTACTCTCCTCCTCTACTCTACTATATTTCTCTACTCTCACTCTCTCCTCTACTCTCCTCCTCTACTCTCCCTCTCTCCTCTAATCTCTTTCTCTACTCTCCCTCTCTCCTCTACTCTCCTTCTCTACTCTCACTCTCTCCTCTACTCTCCTCCTCTACTCTCCCTATCTCCTCTACTCTCCTCCTCTACTCTCCCTCTCTCCTCCACTCTCCTCCTCTACTCTACTCTCCTTCTCTACTCTCACTCACTCCTCTACTCTCCTCCTCTACTCTCCCTCTCTCCTCTCCTCTACTCTCCTCCTCTACTCACTCCTCTACTCTCCCTCTCTCCTCTACTCTCCTCCTCTACTCTCCCTCTATCCTCCACTCTCCTCCTCTACTCTCCCTCTCTCCTCTACTCTCCTCCTCTGCTCTACTCTCCTTATCTACTCCACTCTCTCCTCTACTGTGGTCCTCTGTAGCTCAGCTGGTAGAGCACGGCGCTTGTAACGCCAAGGTAGTGGGTTCGATCCCCGGGACCACCCATACACAAAAATGTATGCACGCATGACTGTAAGTCGCTTTGGATAAAAGCGTCTGCTAAATGGCATATTATTATATTATTTACTCTCCTCCTCTACACTCCCTCTCTCCTCTACTCTCCTCCTCTTCTCTCCCTCTCTCCACTACTCCCCTCCTCTACTCTCCCTCTCTCCGCTAATCTCCTTCTCTACTCTCCCTCTCTCCTCTACTCTCCTCCTCTACTCTCCCTCTATCCTCCACTCTCCTCCTCTACTCTCCTCCTCTACTCTCCTTCTCTCCTCTTCTCTCCCTCTCTCCTCTACTCTCCTCCTCTACACTCCCTCTCTCCTCTACTCTCCTCCTCTACTCTCCCTCACTCCTCTTCTCTCCCTCTCTCCTCTACTCTCCTCCTCTACACTCCCTCTCTCCTCTACTCTCCTCCTCTACTTTCCCTCTCTCCTCTACTGCCCTCATCTACTCTCCCTCTCTCCTCTAATCTCCTTCTCTACTCTCCCTCTCTCCTCTACTCTCCTCCTCTACTCTCCCTCTCTCCTCCACTCTCCTCCTCTACTCTCCCTCTCTCCTCTCCTCTACTCTCCTCCTCTACTCTCTCCTCTACTCTCCTCCTCTACTCTCCCTCTATCCTCCACTCTCCTTCTCTACTCTCCCTCTCTCCTCTACTCTCCTCCTCTACTCTCCTTCTCTCCTCTATTCTCCTCCTCTACTCTCTCCTCTACTCTCCCTCTCTCCTCTCTACTCTCCCTCTTTCCTCTACTCTTCCTCTCTCCTCTACTCTCCCTCTCTCCTCTACTCTCCTCCTCTACTCTCCTTCTCTCCTCTATTCTCCTCCTATACTCTCTCCTCTACTCTCCCTCTCTCCTCTCCTCTCCTTCCTCTACTCTCCTTCTCTACTCTCCCTCACTCCTCTCCTCTCCCTCTCTCCTCTACTCTCCTCCTCTACTCTACTCTCCTTCTCTACTCTCCCTCACTCCTCTACTCTACCTCTCTCCTCTACTCTCCCCCTCTCCTCAACTCTCTCTCTACGCTTCCTCTCTCCACTACTCTCCCTCTCTCCTCTACTCTCCTTCTCTCCTCTACTCTCCTCATCTACTCTCCTTCTCTCCTCTACTCTCCTCCTCTACTCTCCATCTCTCCTCTATTTTCCTCTTCTACTCTCCCTTTCTCCTCCTCTCACTTCATCTACTCTCCCTAACTCATCTATTCTCCTCCCTTCCTCTACTCTCCTTCTATACTCTCCATCTCTCCTCTACTCTCCCTTTGTCCTCTACTCGCCTTCTCTACTCTCCCTCTCTCCTTTACTCTCCCTCTCCCCTCAACTCTCCTCCTCTACTCTCTGTCTCTCCTCTAATCTCCTCCTCTACTCTCCCTCTCTCCTCTACTCTCCTCCTCTACTCTCCCTCTCTCCTCTACTCTTCTTCTCTACTCTACCTTTCTCCTCTATTCTCCTTCTCTACTCTCCCTCTCTCCTCTACTCTCCTCCTCTACTCTCCTTCTCTCCTCTATTCTCCTCCTCTACTCTCTCCTCTACTCTCCCTCTCTCCTCTCCCTCTCTTCTTTACTCTCCCTCTCTACTCTACTCTACTTCTCTCCTCTACTCTCCTCCTCTACTCTCCCTCTCTCCTCTATTTTCCTCTTCTACTCTCCCTCTCTCCTCCTCTCTCTTCATCTACTCTCCCTCTCTCCTCTACTCGCCTTCTCTACTCTCCCTCTCTCTCTACTCTCCCTCTCTCCTCTACTCCCCCTCTCCTCAACTCTCTCTCTCTACTCTCCCTCTCTCTCTACTCTCCATCTCTCCTCTACTCTCCATCTGTCCTCTATTCTCCTCCTCTAATCTCCCTCTATCCTCTACCCCCCTCCTCTGCTCTCCCTCTCTCCTCTATTTTCCTCTTCTACTCTCCCTCTCTCCTCTACTCTCCTCCCTTACTCTACTCTCCTTCTATACTCTCCATCTCTCCTCTACTCTTCCTCTCTCCTCTTCTCTCCTCCTCTACTCTCCCTCTCTCCTCTACTCTCCTCCTCTACTCTCCCTCTCTCCTCTAATCTCCTCCTCTACTCTCACTCTCTCCTCTACTCTCCCTCTCTCCTCTAATCTCCTCCTCTACTCTCCCTCTATCCTTTACTTTCATCCTCTACTCTCCCTCTCTCCTCTACTCTCCCTCTGTCCTCTATTCTCCTCCTCTACTCTCCCTCTATCCTCTACTCTCCTCCTCTACTCTCCTCTGTCCTCTATTTTCCTCTTCTACTCTCCCTCTCTCCTCCTCTCTCTTCATCTACTCTCCCCCTCTCCTCTACTCTCCTCCCTTACTCTACTCTCCTTCTCTACTCTCCCTCTCGCTCTACTCTCCCTCTCTCCTCTACTCTCCCTCTCTCCTCTACTCTCCCTCTGTCCTCTATTCTCCTCCTCTACTCTCCCTCTATCCTCTACTCTCCTCCTCTACTCTCCCTCTCTCCTCTATTTTCCTCTTCTACTCTCCCTCTCTCCTCTACTCTCCTCCCTTACTCTACTCTCCTTCTATACTCTCCATCTCTCCTCTACTCTCCCTCTGTCCTCTACTCTCTCCTCTACTCGCCTTCTCTACTCTCCCTTTCCTCCTCTACTCTCCCTCTCTCCTCTATTTTCCTCTTCTACTCTCCCCCTCTCCTCTACTCTCCTCCCTTACTCTACTCTCCTTCTCTACTCTCCCTCTCTCTCTACTCTCCCTCTATCCTCTACTTTCATCCTCTACTCTCCCTTCTCTCCTCAACTCTCTCTCTACTCTCCCTCTCTCCTCTACTCTCCCTCTCTCCTCTACTCTCCCTCTGTCCTCTATTCTCCTCCTCTACTCTCCCTCTATCCTCTACTCTCCTCCTCTACTCTCCTCTCTTCTCTATTTTCCTCTTCTACTCTCCCTCTCTCCTCCTCTCTCTTCATCTACTCTCCCCCTCTCCTCTACTCTCCTCCTCTACTCTCCCTCACTCCTCTACTCTCCCTCTCTCCTCTACTCTCCCTCTCTCCTCTACTCTACTCTCCTCCTCTACTCTCCTTCTCTACTCTCCCTCTCTGCTCTACTCTCCCTCTCTCCTCTACTCTCCTCCTCTACTCTCCTTCTCTACTCTCCCTCACTCCTCTACTCTCCCTCTCTCCTCTACTCTCCTCCTCTACTCTACTCTCCTTCTCTACTCTTTGGATAGGTCTCCATGCTCCTCTTCACCTGCCTAGCTGTCTGTATGTGACCTCACTGGGCCTTGGATTGGAGCTCCAGGCCTCCCTGGGGACAGAGAGGGGAATGCACCCCAGCTGGAGGTACTGCTCCTGGGGGAGATCTGAAGAGGAGCCCTGGGTCTTTCACTGCTGGGTGTAGACTCACAGAGAAATGGTTGTTATGGAAACAGCTATCCTCCCTTTTGATTTCCAAAACGTGGGTTCTGTATTTTGATGTGACCCCTGATACACTCAGCCACACACTTTAAGTTCTGGCTGTCTGCATTTACTTGACTTTTCACATGGTCTCCCACTGTAGGCCTACAAGTGTGTTGTATAATTACAGTTTTTTACAATCACTTTGGCACTAATTTCAGAACCTTGACGTCATTTTTCAAAACTCTAGACACTAAACTCAAAACGGTCATCACCTGTAACACAGGCTGTCCAATGTTCAAAACATAGCATTGTGCATTCATATCTTTAAAGAAATATTGCACTTGCACAATCACTGGTTCAAAAAACAAATTTATTGTGAAATACCAATGAAACGTTAATTTAAATCACCCACACACAAGCAACCGATAGTTTCACTGTGTCATTGTTCGTACAATCATTAAATATTGTAGTACAAAATAGGTGATACATGTTTCATTATGGTACTACATGTAAATACATCCCTGTAAAAGTACTGCAGTAGTAGAGAGAATACTACAGACACAGTGGAATCATTGAACAAAATCTGAAATATATTGATGAAAAACAATACAGTACTGTAAAACATCAAATGCAGTGTTCCTCAACTTGCTTGCTTGTACTGTAAAAAGCAAAACATAGGAGTGATTACTGTACTTCTACATTTTCATCAACTCTGTCTTATGGATTTGGCCACAGGTTCTCATCTACATCACAATGGATGTTTTCATTAGCCAAACATCTTGGAAAAAACTTCGGGCATGGCGAATCCAGGCCTGACACTGGTCTGCCGTGATGTCATTGCATGCGTCATCCATCGCCTGGAGAAGAGTGACTTGTTCATGAGGGCGCCTATCATAAACCTTCCATCTCCATGTGGAAAGGAGAGTATGGGGGTAAATACAGGGTGGTAAATTGTGCATGGGCCTGAAACCATGAGCATGGTGGAACCTGACATTATCCCACACAATGACATAGGTCACGTCATCAGCTCTACAGACCTGATCGAGCTCATCAAGGAAGGTTACAAGGAGAGCTGCATTATATGACCCAATATGAGGTCTGCGTCCCACCACACCATCTTCTGATATAGCCGCACACATTGTAATGTTGGCCCCACGTTGTCCAGGTACTTGGATGGTTGCCCGCTGGCCAATGAAATTCCGACCTCTCCTCCTTGTCTTGGCCAGGTTAAAGCCTGCCTCATCCAAATATATGAATATGTGATGGTTGTTATCAGCATCCAGCTCCATCACCCTCTAAAAATACATTTTGGAAAGAGATTTACTGATTACTGTACAATGTAGAATTATTAGGGAATTTTATTACAACAGCCATCTTGAAACTGAACATACCTGAACATACTCAGTCCTCATTTGCTTCACTCTGTCTGCATTTCTTTCAAAAGGCACACGGTATAGTTGTTTTAAAGACACCTGGTGCCTTTTCAGCATGCGTGCAATTGTCGGCAAACTTATGGATTCCACATTGTTAAACATGTCTTCATTGTCCAAGATATGCAGGCGAATGTCTGTAAGGCGAATATCATTTCTGGCCCGAACCAAATTGACCACAGCCTGCTCTTGTTGGTCAGTCAGAATTTTGCCTCTGCCTCCCCTATTTGGCCTAGTCTCAATTCTACAGGAAACATTACAGTAAGAAGACACTTGGTCACATCACCTACTCTGTGATACACATTGGTATGCAGTCATTTGACAATTGAGAGAAGCATAATGTTTAGTGCATGCTGACTACTTACCGGTTCTCATTGCGGAAAGTTCTAATTATTGAGGCCACGGTTGACCTTCTGAGGTTTGGTGGTATCATTGTAGCCGCCCCAGTCATTGTCATGCCATGATTTATGACATGGTCTACAACTATTGCTCGGATTTCATTGGACACTCTGCTGTTGCTGCCGCTGTCTTGGTCCGTGGCCTTGTCCTCTACCACGTTCCCCCACACCTCTCAAACGAGGCCCATGACCACCTCTCAGAAGGGGTGCTTGTCCCCTGCCATTCCTTTGACCAACACGTCTTCCTCATCTTCCTCCCACCACTGCTTGACCTCTATTGTGACCTGGATCACCTGCCGGCTCCATGTTACAGTACGTATCGCTATGTTGTTGCAAGTGGATCCCAATCAATTCCAGTTCCACAATGTGAACTCAATCATCAGTAACAAGTTGGCAGAATTGGAGAAGCAATTACAAGGGCCTGCATCCATACAGTGCAGTACTGTCAATACTGTAAATAGTCTGAAAAGGTGGTACATGGGACCATAGAAACGGTGTCTGATAAAGAATGATGATGAAATATTACATCCATAGATAATGTAGTCTAATTGGTTCATGCTCCACGCTAATTGGTGACAATGAATCTCGTTATCTTGAAACTTTCATGATCTAAACATGGGATATTGTTTGTCTGTTTCCATACGACTATGCATTAAGAGTAATGCAACAGTTACTTAGCATTTTGAGCAGTTGTATCAATTGATAGTTGGATAATTGTAATGAAATGAATAGACACTCATCTGAAATGTAATGTGTGAATTGCCTTTTGAAATAGTAGTTATTTGATGTTAAGCTGTGTCATATTGAACAGGTGTCACGCCCTGGCTCTGGGGACTCTTAATTGTTGAGCCAGGGTGTGGATGTTCTATGTTTAGTTTTTCTATGTTTGGTTCTAGATCGTTTAGTTTCTATGTTGGCCAGGGTGGTTCCCAATCAGAGACAGCTGTAGCTCGTTGTCTCTGATTGGGGTCCATACTTAGGCAGCCTGTTGGCATGTTAGTTTGTGGGATCTTGATCCGTTAAGGTTTGTTGTGTATAACCTAGGACTTCACATATCGTTCATTTGTTGTTTTGTTCGTGTGTTGTGTACTTAATAAAGTATGTACGCTTATCACGCTGCGCCTTGGTCCGTATCCTCCATTAACGATCGGACAGAAGATCCCACCACAAGAGGACCAAGCAGCGTGCCCAGGAGGAGAAGAGGGCGATGTCTCAGGTGGGCGAATGGTGGTCATGGGAGGAGATATTCGCGGGCAGAGGGCCATGGGCAAAGGTAAATGCCCAGGCAGGAGAGGAGAAACGGCGCCAACCGTGCCGACGACGGACACGCGAGAGGCAACCCCAAGACATTTTTGGGGGGGGGCACACGGCGTGGACGACGGGGCTGCTGGAGGCAGCTACAGGGCCAATCTGCGGACTAGGAGAGGAAGCCACTAGGTTACGGGGGCCATTGGTCATGAGGGAGAAGGAGAGTGTAGAGGCACGGCGAGAGGTACTGGTTAGGCAGCAGAGGGAGCGGAGGTTTATAAGGAAACCCAGTCCCGCTCCTCGCACCAAGCAAGTGGTGTGTGTCACCAGTCCGGTCCGGCCCGTTCCTGATCCCCGCACAAGGCCAGTGGTGTGTGTTCCCAGTACGGTCCGGCCTGTTCCTGTCCCTCGCACCAAGCCTGTGGTGCGCGTCGCCAACCGGTCCGGCCTGTTCCTGCTCCCGCACCAAGCCTGTGGTGCGCGTCGCCAACCGGTCCGGCCTGTTCCTGCTCCCGCACCAAGCCTGTGGTGCGCGTCGCCAGCCCGGTCCGGCCTGTTCCTCCTCCCCGCACCAAGCCTGTGGTGCGCGTCGCCAGCCCGGTCCGGCCCGTTCCTGCTCCCCGCACCAAGCTAGTGGTGCGCGTCGTCAGCCCGGTCCGGCCCGTTCCTACTCCCCGCACCAAGCCTGTGGTGCGCGTCGCCAGCCCGGTCCGGCCCGTTCCTGCTCCCCGCAGCAAGCCAGTGGTGCGCGTCACCAGCCCGGTCCGGCCTGTTCCTGCTCCCCGCACCAAGCCAATGGTGCGCGTCGCCAGCCCGGTCCGGCCTGTTCCTGCTCCCCGCACAAAGCCAGTGGTGCGCGGCGCCAGCCCGGTCCGGCCTGTTCCTGCTCCCGCACCAAGCCAGTGGTGCGCGTCGCCAGCCCGGTCCGGCCTGTGCCTGCTCCCCGCACCAAGCCTGTGGTGCGCGTCGTCAGCCCGGTCCGGCCCGTTCCTGCTCCCAGTGGTGCGCGTCGCCAGCCCGGTCCGGCCTATTCCTGCTCCCCGCACCAAGCCAGTGGTGCGCGTCGTCAGCCCGGTCCGGCCCGTTCCTGCTCCCTGCACCAAGCCAGTGGTGCGCGTCGTCAGTCCGGCACGGCCCATGCCTGTTCCACCGGTGTTCAGTCCAGCTCCGGCCAGACCAGACCAGGGGCGCAATGGGGGGGTAGAGAGAGAGTGGTGGTCACGCCGGGAGCCGGATCCGCCTCCGAGGCGGAATGCCCACCCGGCCCCTACCCTGTTGTGTTGGTGTGGCGCGGTCGCAGTCTGCGCCTTTGGTGGGGGGGGGGGTACTGTCACGCCCTGGCTCTGGGGTCTCTTAATTGTTGAGCCAGGGTGTGGATGTTCTATGTTTAGTTTTTCTATGTTTGGTTCTAGATCGTTTAGTTTCTATGTTGGCCAGGGTGGTTCCCAATCAGAGACAGCTGTAGCTCGTTGTCTCTGATTGGGGTCCATACTTAGGCAGCCTGTTGGCATGTTAGTTTGTGGGATCTTGATCCGTTAAGGTTTGTTGTGTATAACCTAGGACTTCACGTATCGTTCATTTGTTGTTTTGTTCGTGTGTTGTGTACTTAATAAAGTATGTACGCTTATCACGCTGCGCCTTGGTCCGTATCCTCCATTAATGATCGTGACAACAGGTGATTTTTGTTAAATGAACAAATTATCTTAGTTTTATGTGTATTGTATCCAAGCAATTGAAAAAAGTGTTAGAGTTTTGAAAAATGTACATTTTGATCAGTGGTTGTGAGTTTTGTGTCTAGAGTTTTGAAAAATGACGTCAAGGTTTTGAAATTAGTGCCAAAGTGATTGTAAAAAACTGTAATGTGTGTTTGTAGAGCGAGTATCCTTTAGAGGTGTGAGGGTCATTTCATAGGAAATGGGGCCAATGGGGATGTGTGTGTACTCTCCATGAGTCATTCGGTGTGTGTGTTTTCTGCCAGAGTGTGTTTGTGTCTGTGTGTACGTGCGTGTGTGTGTGTGTGTTTTCTGCCAGAGTGTGTTTGTGTCTGTGTGTACGTGCGTGCGTGTGTGTGTGTTTTCTGCCAGAGTGTGTTTGTGTCTGTGTGTACGTGCGTGTGTGTGTGTGTGTTTTCTGCCAGAGTGTGTTTGTGTCTGTGTGTACGTGCGTGTGTGTGTGTGTGTTTTCTGCCAGAGTGTGTTTGTGTCTGTGTGTACGTGTGTGCGTGTGTGTTTTCTGCCAGAGTGTGTTTGTGTCTGTGTGTATGTGCGTGCGTGCGTGCGTGTGTGTTTGAGGTTAGTCTCATATTAGAAGCTGCGTCCGGTGGGGACTGAGGGTGTATTCACCCCCTGCTCAGTCCATAGCTGCCCGGCCAGATGTAAACATCAAGTCGTCTGTGTTCTCATACAGTAGGATCCAAGGTGACCAGAAGGTCAGTGAGGAAGAACTATGAGGACAAGAGGTAAGATACTTCTTCAATACTCTCTCTTCAAACTGTGCAATGAGTGAGTGAGTGAGTGAGTGAGTGAGTGAGTGAGTGAGTGAGTGAGTGAGTGAGTGAGTGAGTGAGTGAGTGAGTGAGTGAGTGAGTGAGTGAGTCAGTGAGTGAGTGAGTGAGTGAGTCAGTGAGTGAGTGAGTGAGTGTGTCAGTGAGTCAGTGAGTCAGTGAGTGAGTGAGTGAGTGAGTGAGTGAGGGGGAATGGGAGCTACAGGATGGGAGCTGGGGAATTGGAGTAGGGGTATGGGAGCTGTGTGTCTGTGTGTGTCAGTGTGTGTGTGTGTGTGTGTGTGTCAGTGTGTGTGTGTGTGTGTGTGTGTGTCTGTGTGTCTGTGTGTGTGTGTGTGCGTGTGTGTGTATGTCTGTCTGTGTGTGTGTGTCTGTGTGTGTGTGTGTGTCCGTGTGTGTGTGTGTGTCTGTGTGTCTGTGTGTGTTTGTCTGTGTGTGTGTGTGTGTGTGTTTGTGCATGTGTGTGTGTCTGTGTAAGTGTGTCTGTGTGTTCGTGTGTATCTGTATGAGAAAATGTATTTTACAGTAAGGTGGTTATGAACAACTCT
Organism: Coregonus clupeaformis; assembly: GCF_020615455.1. Taxonomy (NCBI): domain Eukaryota; kingdom Metazoa; phylum Chordata; class Actinopteri; order Salmoniformes; family Salmonidae; genus Coregonus; species Coregonus clupeaformis. Next base: position 35,278,741 of record NC_059197.1, read on the forward strand.
CTCCCAACAGGAGAGAATTCTAGTCCTTGTGCTTTACTGTATGTAGGAAGCTTAACAGAAGACAATGAACCCATCTCCTACAGGAAGCTTAACAGAAGACAATGAACCCATCTCCTACAGGAGGCTTAACAGAAGACAATGAACCCATCTCCTACAGGAGGCTTAACAGAAGACAATGAACCCATCTCCTACAGGAGGCTTAACAGAAGACAATGAACCCATCTCCTACAGGAGGCTTAACAGAAGACAATGAACCCACCTCCTACAGGAGGCTTAACAGAAGACAATGAACCCATCTCCTACAGGAGGCTTAACAGAAGACAATGAACCCATCTCCTACAGGAGGCTTAACAGAAGACAATGAACCCACCTCCTACAGGAGGCTTAACAGAAGACAATGAACCCATCTCCTACAGGAGGCTTAACAGAAGACATAGTACCAAGGACACTGTGTTTTTTTCTGTCTTAGCAAATATGTACAATGTGCATTTCTTGACATGCCAAAAGTATAGATTTGTTGTTACAGTGGGATCTATACTGCAATATGATCTGTCTAACTGCTCCGTCTCACAGCTGAAAAGGTCTTCGATCCACCTATAATTGGGTACCTCTGAATTGAAGTGTGTGTGTATATATGTGTGTGTGTGTGCGTGTGTGTGTGCGTGTGTGTGTGCGTGTTAGTTTGTGTGCGTGTGTGTGTGTCACACATTTGGTAATACCTATCCAAAACATCAGATGTGATGATGTGGTTGCCATGGTTACTCATAATCCCCCATCATTTAAAAAAAAAAAAAAGGACTTCCCATAAGCAAGAGTACGAGCACTTCTCTTGAAGGAGAGATGGAGGAGGTTAGAGACAAAGAGGGAAGAGAAGGATGACATTTGACACGACAACTTTAGAGGAGGTCGTGAGTTTAACCTGACATCGATGGATAGACTATCTACAGTATGTAGTAATACTGTAAATCACTAACTTGTGGCGGGGTCTGCTCCTACAACGTACCACCCATTTTCTTCACACATTTCTTCAATATCATTCATATGAAATGGTCAAAATAAAAGTCCCTTGAAATAGATATTTATTTGCCCAGTGGACATTTGAATTCATACCCAACCCTGTGAAACAGCGTACCAGGCTGAGGGCAGCACAGAGTAGTGGTTAGTGACTGTACTGAGTGTTTCGGATTCTCTTTCTTCATCTTTCATAAAAGATGCCACTGGAATTATCAGCATCATCTTATTGAATTATGAGATTTTCTGTGACGATATCCGGGAGAAGGCAGATCTGAAGTAAACAGACTAACTGTCCTACAACCTGTCCAAACATTGTAATAACTCTCAGACTAACCAGTCTTATACTGTCACACGTTAGGTAGCTACATGGCAGCCTGATGAACACTTTGGCTCAATGTTAATGGAAATGTTAGTTGTCAGCTGGTAGATTAGATTAGATTAGATTAGATTTGAGTCATTTAGCAGACGCTCTTATCCAGCGCGATTTACAGTTAGCGCGTTATGCTCTACCAACTGAGCATGAGAGGAATGTGTCAGTCTAGCTGTGTTGCTGCTGTTACCCGATGCTGCAGCACACGTCACGACAGAGTTTGCAAAACAATCCCATTGATACAAATAATGATGATATAGTTCTGTCAGTAAGCCTACTTTGCAGTTTTGCATTTATTGAGAATATTTTTCAGTCTACCCAAAAGACGCCGGTTATCGTTAGCATCGCTAACTGGCTACATACGGACTCATAGACAAATGAGCGCCCTAAACAGACAGGGGCAATATTGCTGGAAATTAATTGGCAGATAATGTGTGTTACGTTTGGCTTTTTAAGCCAATAGTGGCTAACCAGGGGTGGGATAATGTAAATGTGGCTTTGATTGGATGGTAGCCGGGAGCTTTATGTTTATGACAGTTTGCGATGGAACACAGGAAGAAAAAGCATGCACTTTCAGAATTGATTGGTGTGCTACTCATAGGTGGGCTGGTAGCTACTGGTACCTCACGATTCGACCTGTTGGAGACCCCTGATGTAGAGATTATCCAGACTCCAGAGCAATATATACAGATCTAGGGTTTACTGGTAGGGTTCATTAGGTTGAAAGTCAGGGTTGGGGAATAACTGATAACAAAAAAAAACTATAACTGTAATCAGTTATGTTACCAGCAAAAATATTGTAATCAGATTACAGATAGTTTTGAAGATCTAGATGATTACTTAATTGATTACTTTTAAATTCAGAAAGGATGTTTGCGAGAAAAAACTAATATGATACCTTTCTGTTTTCTCAATGACATTCAATTCAGCATTGAAGAAAGGCACAAGTTTAAGTTTCTTCCACCTGAGCGAGTCTGACCACCAGTCAGAGACCACTATGATGACACATCAAATGATGACAACCAATCAGAGACCACTATGATGACACACCAAATGATGACAACCAATCAGAGACCACTATGATGACACACCAAATGATGACCACCAATCAAAGACCACTATGATGACACACCAAATGATGACCACCAATCAGAGACCACTATGATGACACACCAAAAGACGACCACCAATCAGAGACCACTATGTTGACACACCAAATGATGACCACCAATCAGAGACCACTATGATGACACACCAAATGATGACCATCAGTCAGAGACCACTATGATGACACACCAAATGATGACCACCAATCAAAGACCACTATGATGACACACCAAATGATGACCACCAATCAGAGACCACTATGATGACACAACAAATGATGACCACCAATCAGACACCACTATGATGACACACCAAATGATGTCCACCAATCAGAGACCACTATGATGACACACCAAATTATGACCACCAATTAGAGACCACTATGATGACACACCAAATGATGACCACCAATCAGAGACCACTATTATGACACACCAAATGATGACCACCAATCAGAGACCACTATGATGACCCACCAAATGATGACCACCAATCAGAGACCACTATGATGACACACCAAATTATGACCACCAATTAGAGACCACTATGATGACACACCAAATGATGACCACCAATCAGAGACCACTATGATGACCCACCAAATGATGACCACCAATCAGAGACCACTATGATGACACACCAAATGATGACCACCAATCAGAGACCACTATGATGACACACCAAATTATGACCACCAATCAGACACCACTATGATGACACACCAAATTATGTCCACCAATCAGAGACCACTATGATGACACACCAAATGATGACCACCAATCAGAGACCACTATGATGACACACCAAATTATGACCACCAATTAGAGACCACTATGATGACACACCAAATGATGACCACCAATCAGAGACCACTATGATGACACACCAAATTATGACCACCAATCAGAGACCACTATGATGACACACCAAATGATGACCACCAATCAGAGACCACTATGATGACACACCAAATTATGACCACCAATTAGAGACCACTATGATGACACACCAAATGATGACCACCAATTAGAGACCACTATGATGACACACCAAATGATGACCACCAATCAGAGACCACTATGATGACACACCAAATTATGACCACCAATCAGAGACCACTATGATGACCCACCAAATGATGACCACCAATCAGAGACCACTATGATGACACACCAAATTATGACCACAAATTAGAGACCACTATGATGACACACCAAATGATGACCACCAATCAGAGACCACTATGATGACCCACCAAATGATGACCACCAATCAAAGACCACTATGATGACACACCAAATGATGACCACCAATCAGAGACCACTATGATGACACACCAAATTATGACCACCAATCAGACACCACTATGATGACACACCAAATTATGTCCACCAATCAGAGACCACTATGATGACACACCAAATGATGACCATCAATCAGAGACCACTATGATGACACACCAAATTATGACCACCAATTAGAGACCACTATGATGACACACCAAATGATGACCACCAATCAGAGACCACTATGATGACACACCAAATTATGACCACCAATCAGAGACCACTATGATGACCCACCAAATGATGACCACCAATCAGAGACCACTATGATGACACACCAAATTATGACCACCAATTAGAGACCACTATGATGACACACCAAATGATGACCACCAATCAGAGACCACTATGATGACCCACCAAATGATGACCACCAATCAGAGACCACTATGATGACACACCAAATGATGACCACCAATCAGAGACCACTATGATGACACACCAAATATGTTTGATGGATCCTTTTTGTCTTCTTCTAATCTAAAAGTAACTGAAAGTAATCAGAATACATTACTGACTTTGGGAATCCAACAGTTACGTTACTGATGACTCTTTTGGACAGGTAACTATTAACTGTATCGGATTACTTAGTTTACTCTAATTAGGGAAGGGGTGGAGGAAAATAAACATATGGTGGATTGGAAGTGATGCAGACAATTACATTGATGGAAGTTACAATCTATCTGCAATATTAAAGCTGATCTAGCCAACAAAATACAAAAAACAACAAACAAAAAAACTGTTACGGATCACGTTTAGAAAGTAGCCTACCCAACCCTGTTCCCATCTGTCCCACATGCCTTGGCAGAGTGATGCTCTGGGTTCCCCTCCCTGGGTTTGGTGTTTTGGATGCCCTCCCCTCCCTGGCTGGCCACCTAACCCCAGGGGCAGCCTGTTGGCAACAGGTGGCATAATTACCTTCTAATGCCACAACATCCCTCTGCCCTCATGCATACTGCACACACACATGCACATACACATGCATTTACGCAAACACACACACACACACACACACACACACACACACACACACACACACACACACACACACAAGCACTTATGCAGGTAAGCAAGTGAAGTTACATGCGCACATACAAATGCACATGCACACGACTAACTGGCCTAATTTGACAAGGCAGTAAACCTTTACACAGGTACAGCCAGGGCCGGCCCTAATCTTTTGGGGGCATTAAGCGAGATTTAGTTGCGGGTCCCCCACCTAGCAGGAAAAACATTTTAGTGGGCCCCCCCGCTTGACGACAGAGAGAAAGCATTTTAATTTTACATTTAATTTCCTGCAATTGTACACATTTTGCAATGGGGTGGAGAAAATGTTTGCTGGTTGTACATTCTATGATCTGTCTCCATAAAACGTAGTATGAAGAATGTTTTTAGTCCCCATTGATTGTTGTTACCAACTCATGTTAACGTTCTCAAACAGTCGTGAGATAACGCTGCCTTAGATCCTCAGAGAACTAAGGAAGTGGTGTCAACCTGATGCTGACCACCTGGCTTCCTCTCATCCCCTAAACTGGACAATACACTGGACTGAACTTATGTTCATTTATTTAGTTCTCCAACATCGTCCCAGCTGGCTTATTATCATCATCTGTCTGTTACTGCTGACTACAGGGCTGATCACAGAGCTGACTACAAGGCTGACTGCAGTGCTGACCACAGAGCTGACTACAAGGCTGACTGCAGTGCTGACCACAGAGCTGACTACAAGGCTGACTGCAGTGCTGACCACAGAGCTGTCTACAAGGCTGATTACAGGGCTGACCACAGAGCTGACTACAGGGCTGACCACAGAGCTGACTACAGGGCTCACCACAGGGCTGACTACAGGGCTGACCACAGGGCTGACTACAGGGCTGAACACAGGGCTGACCACAGGGCTGACTACAGGGCTGACCACAGAACTACTCCTCCTCTCTCACTGCTTCCATCCAGTCTCAGACTCTCTCTTACTTCCTGTCAAGGGTACATTTAGTAATATGCTGAGTGGACAAAACATTAAGAACACTTTTTTTTTCCATGACATAGACTGACCAGGTGAATCCAGGTAAAATCTATGATCCCTTATTGATGTTACTTGTTAAATCCACTTCAGTCAGTGTACAGAAAGGGTAGGAGACAGGTTAAAGAAGGATTTTTAAGCCTTGAGACAATTGAGACATGGATTGTTTATTTGTGCCCTTCCGAGAGTGAATGGGCAAGACAAAAGATTTAAGTGCCTTTGAACAGGGTATGGTTGTAGGTGCCAGGCGCACCGGTTTGAGTGTGTCAAGAACTGTAACGCTGCTGGGTTTCTCACGCTCAACAGTTTCCCGTGTGTATCTAGAATGTTCCACCACCCAAAGGACATCCAGCCAACTTGACAACTGTGGGAAGCATTGGAGTCAACATGGGGCCAGCATCCCTGTGGAACACTTTCACCACCTTGTACAGTCCATGCCCTGACGAATTGAGGCTGTTCTGAGGGCAAAAGGGGGTGCAACTCAATATTAGGAAGGTGTTCTCAATGTTATGTACACTCTGTGTATATTTTCCCCTTCCCAGTACTTATTTGATTACGTTATGTCACTGATTGGCCAAATCATCTACACAGCTGCTTTCCCAGCTTCCAATGTGTCTCTGTTAAAAAAGAAGAGCTGGAAACCTAAGGCCCTTTAAAACTACCTTTGAAAACTACCATTGAATACTACCATTGAACACTACCATTGAATACTACCATTGAATACTACCATTGAATATTACCATTGAACAGTACCATTGAATACTACCATTGAATACTACCATTGAACACTACCATTGAATACTATCATTGAATACTACCATTGAATACTACCATTGAATACTACCATTGAATACTTCCATTGAATACTACCATTGAATACTACCATTGAATACTACCATTGAATACTACCATTGAATACTTCCATTGAATACTTCCATTGAATACTACCATTGAACACTACCATTGAATACTATCATTGAATACTACCATTGAATACTACCATTGAATAATACCATTGAATACTACCATTGAATACTACCATTGAACACTACCATTGAATACTATCATTGAATACTACCATTGAATACTACCATTGAATACTACCATTTAATACTACCATTGAATACTTCCATTGAATACTACCATTGAATACTACCATTGAATACTACCATTGAATACTACCATTGAATACTTCCATTGAATAGTACCATTGAATACTACCATTGAATACTACCATTGAATACTTCCATTGAAAGAGTCTATTATTATCCAGTAGTACAGGTCTTTGAGACTTGAAATGATCAAACTCTCAACACTCTGAGAGGCAAACATAAAAAGGGATTTGGACTATGTCTACCAGCCCCACCCAAACTACTCTGACTCGGTCACAGTGACTCAACACACAACAAACAACTCCCTCCACATGGCAGGCAGCTTGCCGGGAACATGCTGAGGTGTTGTAATGCCAGCTGTGATGCTAGGTAGCGTAGCTGATAATAGTGCTTAAGGTGAGAGTGGGAATGGTGTGGAAACGCTGCTGCTGCATCTGCTGCAGCCATAGGATAGTGGGTGGTGTTAACCTACAGCAAGCTGCCAAATAGAGAGAGAGAGAGAGAGAGAGAGAGAGAGAGAGAGAGAGAGAGAGAGAGAGAGAGAGAGAGAGAGAGAACGAGAGAGAGATGGAAGAGAGAAAAGCAATATAACCATTAGAAGTGAAATAAAAAAAATCGGTCATTAAAATGTTTTTCTGAGGCTGAATGAAAATGAAGATAATAAGGTGTCCTGGGTTGAAAACATATAATACACATGATGGGAGAGGAGGGAGAGACGGAGGGATGGAGGGACAGAGGTCGAGACACTTAGAGATATGCTGAAGTTCACAGATTGCTGACCTGGGTATGGAGGGAGGGCTGGAGATTCATATTTTATTCTCTCTCTGCTGGCTGTCAAAACTGTGACAACAAATGTCTCACTATTCCTGCCACTCTCCCACTCTCTTTCTGTATCCCTTTCTTTTTCTGTATCTCTCTCTCTTTCTGTATTTCTCTCTCTTTCTGTATCTCTCTCTGCATTCTCCCTTTATCTACCTCTTTCCATGTATCTCTTGCCCTCTCTCTCCTTCTCTCAGTAGACCTATCTCTCTCCCTCTCTCTCCTTCTCTCAGTAGGCCTATCTCTCTCCTTCTCTGTCACTCTCTCATTCTCTCAGTAGGCCTATCTCTCCCTCTCTGTCACTCTCTCCTCCTCTCAGTAGGCCTATCGCTCCACCTCGCATGTGTCAGTGTCTGTCTCTCCTGAGTGCCAACAAATGTGCTTTAATCAGGTGCAGGGCAGTGTAGGGTATATTTAACATGTCCCTGGGGTGGCCATTAAGATTCCGCAGATACTCTCTCCACTATGGAACGCCGTTAAGATTTTAATTTGACACGTCAAATAATACAATTCTATTATAGAATGTTTTGTGTGCTGAATTTGCACGTGCAAGCCAAGCACCACCACTAGGATCAGTTGCACTGTCAAAGCAGTACAAGAAAAAGTCTGCAAACAAGCACACGCCGGCCACGAACGATGTGTTTACAATACCGCGTTGGTAATAAAGCATTATTTGTTAGACCGAATGGGAACACGTCTGTGTGAGCATTTGAAATAAGATCAGGACAAAACGAGCAGGATAAAAAATGTTTTGCTAATATCTTTGATACAGATGTTATTAGCAACTTCTGGGGTAGCTAGCTAGCTTTAGCTTGGTACCTAGCTAGCACCAATGCAACTAGCCTGAAAACAATGACCAATAGAAGCTGCAGTCATTTTCAATATTCTTAGAAATGATTTAGAAATCTATGTGAGTAAGTATTAGCTAGGTAGCCACTTGAACTAGGTAGCCACTTGACGCAGAAGGTTACAATTGGTGGAATCATGCAATATTTAGAGTAGATAATGTTAAACAGGGTTGGAATGTGGAGCAATGAAATTGGACATCAGTCTACTCGGTGACACCCACAGAACACAACTGTGAAGAGTTTACGCAAATATTAGCGTCGTAGCTCTTATCGCGGGACTGTGACTGTGTGAAATCACATCCCCAGTCAGCCTGTTGTGCGTACTGACATTCATATTGCACTGTACAGCCTTCCCTAAGGATTGGGGATCAATGAAATGGGGTGTCAGTCAACTCAGTACCAAGCGCCTTTTTTCCCAACGTCCTCCTCAGAGTTATCAGACTCCAAAACATCCACGTTGTATTGTTTTTCCTCTGGAATAGTGTTCAATACACATACTAGGGTGATTGGTACAATACATGTGGCTCAATTCACAGTGGTTTCAGAGTCCCGCTATAAGAGCTACGATGCTAATGTTCTCTGGGTGTCACTGAGTAGACTGATATGTCGTTAATCAACAATGCGTAGGTAAGGCTGTAGCTGGGGCGGCAGGTAGCTTAGCGGTTAAGAGCGTTGTGCCAGTAACCGAAAGGTCGCTGGTTCTAATCCCCGAGCCGACTAGGTGAAAGATCTGTCGATGTGACCTTGGGCAAGGCACTTAACCCTAATTGCTCTGGATAAGAGCGTCTGCTAAACGACTCAAATCTGTACAGTGAAATAAGTATGTGCCCAATGCAATTCTAAAGTCTAATACATTGTGTGATTTCAACAGATTTTTATCAAATTATTGTCTTTTGTTGAATGTATATATGGTTTAGCATTATCTATTCAATTATGGCACTAATTGTAATTAATTTGCATCACTGTCAATGACAGACTTTTATTTTGAAGGCTAACCGCAAATCAGAAGAGGCGGATGAGAGCCAGCATCCAGGGCAACCCCCCAGGGCAGGTGGCAGTAGCTTTAAATCATACAGGACCTCCTCAACCAAAACACAAGGTAGGCCTATGCCAGCGCCGCCGTTGCCAATAGTAGCACGATGAGATGATAGAAAAAGAGCAGCGTTGGATCTCACGGAGCTGGGCTGTATCAGAGACTAGGGAAAAGCCAAGGGAAAACTCTGTGTTGCCTGGTAACTGGCTGTAAAGGATGTCCAGCCACTGGTTTTCATCTCAGATAGACCCTGGTGGCACAGTAACACACGCTCTCCCTCTGTCTCTCTCGCGCATGAACGTACCACACACACACACACACACACACACACACACACACACAATAACTCCAAACATACCACCTGCTCCTGAAGGATTTATTATTAAAACAAAAAACGTTCCTCAAGATGCTCATTGTCATCATGATTTTTTATTTATTACAAAGTATCTAAATACAGGCAACTGAGGTATATCTGTCTGTCCTTCTACAGGTGAGATGGTTGTGTGTGTGTGTGTGTGTGACCATACACAGAGAAAGCAGTGTGAGCGAACATGGCAACATTTACAGCATGTTTTGAGTTCCATGACACATCATGGACTGAACCTAATTTTCCCATACAAAGAAAATCAAAAGGATATTAGTGTGTTTTAAACAACCTAGGGCCGGGTTTACCAGACACCTTTACAGGGATTCTACAGGAATAAAAGACAAAAAAAACAAAAACACTTAGTAAATCTGTATTTCAAAGACACCATGCTAATGATCAAATCAACAGGGAGAACTAGCTTGATTTGTTTTGCCGTGTCTGCGTGTGTGAAAGAGTGAATGTGAATGAGGGGGGAAAAAAGAGCGCGAGAGAGAGAGATGGAGAGAATCAGAACAGCGAGAAGAGAGAGAGAGATGGAGAGAATCAGAACAGCGAGAAGAGAGAGGGAGATGGAGAGAATCAGAACAGCGAGAAGAGAGAGAGAGATGGAGAGAATCAGAACAGCGAGAAGAGAGAGAGATGGAGAGAATCAGAACAGCGAGAAGAGAGAGAGAGATGGAGAGAATCAGAACAGCGAGAAGAGAGAGAGAGATGGAGAGAATCAGAACAGCGAGAAGAGAGAGGGAGATGGAGAGAATCAGAACAGCGAGAAGAGAGAGAGAGATGGAGAGAATCAGAACAGCGAGAAGAGAGAGAGAGATGGAGAGAATCAGAACAGCGAGAAGAGAGAGAGAGATGGAGAGAATCAGAACAGCGAGAAGAGAGAGAGAGATGGAGAGAATCAGAACAGCGAGAAGAGAGAGAGAGATGGAGAGAATCAGAACAGCGAGAAGAGAGAGAGAGATGGAGAGAATCAGAACAGCGAGAAGAGAGAGAGAGATGGAGAGAATCAGAACAGCGAGAAGAGAGAGAGAGATGGAGAGAATCAGAACAGCGAGAAGAGAGAGGGAGATGGAGAGAATCAGAACAGCGAGAAGAGAGAGAGAGATGGAGAGAATCAGAACAGCGAGAAGAGAGAGAGAGATGGAGAGAATCAGAACAGCGAGAAGAGAGAGAGAGATGGAGAGAATCAGAACAGCGAGAAGAGAGAGAGAGATGGAGAGAATCAGAACAGCGAGAAGAGAGAGAGAGATGGAGAGAATCAGAACAGCGAGAAGAGAGAGAGAATGGAGAGAATCAGAACAGCGAGAAGAGAGAGAGAGATGGAGAGAATCAGAACAGCGAGAAGAGAGAGAGAGATGGAGAGAATCAGAACAGCGAGAAGAGAGAGGGAGATGGAGAGAATCAGAACAGCGAGAAGAGAGAGAGAGAGATGGAGAGAATCAGAACAGCGAGAAGAGAGAGGGAGATGGAGAGAATCAGAACAGCGAGAAGAGAGAGGGAGATGGAGAGAATCAGAACAGCGAGAAGAGAGAGAGAGATGGAGAGAATCAGAACAGCGAGAAGAGAGAGGGAGATGGAGAGAATCAGAACAGCGAGAAGAGAGAGAGAGATGGAGAGAATCAGAACAGCGAGAAGAGAGAGGGAGATGGAGAGAATCAGAACAGCGAGAAGAGAGAGGGAGATGGAGAGAATCAGAACAGCGAGAAGAGAGAGGGAGATGGAGAGAATCAGAACAGCGAGAAGAGAGAGAGAGATGGAGAGAATCAGAACAGCGAGAAGAGAGAGGGAGATGGAGAGAATCAGAACAGCGAGAAGAGAGAGAGAGATGGAGAGAATCAGAACAGCGAGAAGAGAGAGAGAGATGGAGAGAATCAGAACAGCGAGAACAGAGAGGGAGATGGAGAGAATCAGAACAGCGAGAAGAGAGAGAGAGATGGAGAGAATCAGAACAGCGAGAAGAGAGAGAGAGATGGAGAGAATCAGAACAGCGAGAAGAGAGAGAGAGATGGAGAGAATCAGAACAGCGAGAAGAGAGAGAGAGATGGAGAGAATCAGAACAGCGAGAAGAGAGAGGGAGATGGAGATGGAGAGAATCAGAACAGTGAGAAGAGAGAGGGAGATGGAGAGAATCAGAACAGCGAGAAGAGAGAGGGAGATGGAGAGAATCAGAACAGCGAGAAGAGAGAGAGAGATGGAGAGAATCAGAACAGCGAGAAGAGAGAGAGAGATGGAGAGAATCAGAACAGCGAGAAGAGAGAGAGAGATGGAGAGAATCAGAACAGCGAGAAGAGAGAGAGAGATGGAGAGAATCAGAACAGCGAGAAGAGAGAGAGAGATGGAGAGAATCAGAACAGCGAGAAGAGAGAGAGAGATGGAGAGAATCAGAACAGCGAGAAGAGAGAGAGAGATGGAGAGAATCAGAACAGTGAGAAGAGAGAGGTTAATCGTGGCACGTTTTTTTTAAATCAGGAAAATATTATTTCAGATTGTTGAAAACACACAGGCTCACATAGGGATTTGAAATTGGACATCTTTGGCGTAAACAGTGTGTGTGTCAGTGGACGCTGATGAGGGGAGGACGGCTCATAGTAACGGCTGGAATGAAGTAAATGGAATGGTATCAAATATATGGTTTCCATGTGATTGATACCATTCCATTGACTCCATTCCAGCCGTTACTATGAGCCGTCCTCCCCTCAGCAGCCTCCACTGGTGGGTTGGTGTGTGGTTTCACTACAAACCAGACTTCCTCTGCCCCCCACACACAAAACAGCAGTAGCTCTATGCCAGGACTGCCCAACCCTGTTCCCGGAGAGCTACCGTCCTGTAGGTTTTTGCTCCAACCCTAATCTAGCACACCTGATTCTAATAATTAGCAGGTTGATAAGATAAATCAGGTAAGTATCATCTGGGATTAGAGCGAAAACCTACAGAAGGGTAGCTCTCCAGGAACAGGGTTGGGCAACCCTGCTCTAGGGGTTATGTAAGGCTTCCTAAGCTTGTTGAAAAATATAGCAGTCACACCCGGACTAAAAACACACATCAACACACACGTAAACGAATACAAACACCCACACACAGAACACCAGAAGAGGTTGGATCTATAGGAGAACAGGCTCATTGTAATGGTTGGAATGGAATCCACGGAATGGAGTCAAACGCGTTGTTTCCATGTGTTTGGTACATTTACATTTTTAGTCATTTAGCAGACGCTCTTATCCAGAGCGACTTACAGTTAGTGAGCGTATACATTATTTATTTTTCATACTGGCCTCCCGTGGGAATCGAACCCACAACCCTGGCGAACCCACAACCCTGGCTGGCCATTCCCTCCCCTACCCTGGACGACGCTGGGCCAATTGTGCGCCGCCCCATGGGTCTCCCGGTCGCGGCCGGCTACGACAGAGCCATTCCATTCCATTAATTCCATTCCAGCCATTACAATGAGCCCGTCCTCCTATAGCTCCTCCAACCAGCCTCTTCTGCTGAACACATGGTGCAGTTTGAATAAAGGCCACATTCTTTCTGTAAAAGACAAAGATGAATATGTTTGGTATATGTCAATTCCTGACCAGATAGGTTGCCCAACTGATTCCAAGGCAACAACTTCATTTTGGTTTAATGCTTGTAGACATAAACAGTTGGCACCCATTTTCAAACTACATTTACCTTACATACAAAACATTTACGCAATTATAATTATAGTCATTGGTGTATATTCAGTCAAATAAAAAGTTATTTTCTTAAATATACAATAAAAAATAATCCCCCTATTGTAACTGATTACTATTGATTACTGTCAATGTATATTCATCTAGAACGTATTGATATACAGTATACATTTTTGTTTATATATAGTGTAAAACAAATAACATTTTGGACAAACAGAGTGATAGTTTAGAATAAGTGTATATTTGCCTGTGGTTCAAATTGCTCAAATTAGTCTCTCTCAAAAAAATACCAATAATGAATCATGATAGAGATGCAAAGGGAAAAAAACAATCATTGAAAAGTACATTTTCAAACAACAACAACAAAAAATATATATAGTGATTTGGCGTGACTGTATCCGGTGGAAAGCGGTGACCTGGGTGATTGGGTGAAGAGCCTGGGAGCTGGATAGGAACAGCACTCTGCAGTCTCTTGAAGCTGTTTGGTCAGTGTAGCAGCAGTCCTGGTCCCACCCTGCAGTGAACTGGGGAACATCGACCATACCCCCCTGTCCCAGACTAGCGCTCTAACAGTCAGAAGGGAAATTAGGTGGTGAGGGGGAAAGGACACAAGCCCAACTCTCACCCCCTACCAGCCTCAGGGCAGGCGAGCGTCAGGACTACAGTATCACCAGACTTGGCAAGTCTTGTCAGGCACCATGTAGCTGTTCCTGGGACAGTTGAAGGCCTTGGCAAACTCTGGGAAGTTCTGGAGGGACCCCAGGACCCTGAACAGGAAACAGGAAACGGTCATCACTGGCCAGAATGATTAGGCAATCACCGCACCTGGTGTCCTAGGTCTAAATCAGACACTCAATCAAATGAAATAAGGACAACCAGAGACACTGAGGAACGCAAAGAGTTAATATGGACTGAGATGGGGTGAGTGGAAGAGGAAGTGGCATTGAGTTGAGATGGACAGAGATGGAGTGAATGGAATGAGGTGGAAGAGGAAGTGTCATTGAATGATACAGGAGATGAATGGTAATGAGGAGTGAGAGCTCATACCTGAACTTCCCTGGACTGTGTACATCTACTTTGATGGAGTTGACAGCTTGTTCTGGCCTATGTGTTCCACACCAAACCTGGAGGAGGAAGAGACGAGAGTGAGATAGGGTGTGACATCCATCCATCCATCCATCCACATCCATCCATCCAGTCTGACCTGGGCGAAGTTGACAAAGAAGAGTTGTTGATGGTTGAGGTCTATTCCAGGCAGGAGAGGCTCGTTCCCATTCTTCTTCACATAATTCTGGTAGGCCTGAAATCATTAGAACACCACTTCAATCCTCTCTGGCCTGAAATCATTACAAGACCACTTCAATTCTCTCTGGCCTGAAATCATTACACCACCACTTCAATCCTCTCTGGCCTGAAATCATTAGAACACCACTTCAAGCCTCTCTGGCCTGAAATCATTACAAGACTACTTCAAGCCTCTCTGGCCTGAAATCATTAGAAACACCACTTCAATCCTCTCTGGCCTGAAATCATTAGAACACCACTTCAATCATCTCTGGCCTGAAATCATTAGAACACCACTTCAAACCTCTCTGGCCTGAAATCATTACAAGACCACTTCAAGCCTCTCTGGCCTGAAATCATTACAAGACCACTTCAAGCCTCTCTGGCCTGAAATCATTACAAGGCCACTTCAAGCCTCTCTGGCCTGAAATCATTACAAGGCCACTTCAAGCCTCTCTGGCCTGAAATCATTACAAGGCCACTTCAAGCCTCTCTGGCCTGAAATCATTACAAGACCACTTCAAGCCTCTCTGGCCTGAAATCATTACAAGACCACTTCAAGCCTCTCTGGCCTGAAATCATTACAAGACTACTTCAATCCTCTCTGGCCTGAAATCATTACAAGACTACTTCAATGCTCTCTGGCCTGAAATCATTACAAGACTACTTCAAACCTCTCTGGCCTGAAATCATTACAAGACCACTTCATGACTCTCTGGCCTTAAATCATTACAACTCCAGCCTTTAATATTAGCCTTTAATACTTGACAATAGATAGATGGGTACTTTATTTAACACCAAATACATCAGATGATCTCAGACTCTCCCACCTTCTTAGAACACGTTTAAAGTAAGCATAGGGCTCTCAGAATCTGTGAAGAAGTGTTCTCCATCCCTCTGTCATCACACTAACCCGAGACGCCTGGTTGGCCAATCACATCGCTCATTACTCACACCATGCTCTGGGAGCATGTCTAATGGTCCAATCAGAGAGCTGGCAGGAGGACATGGTAATTACTACAGTCGTGGTCAAAAGTTTTGAGAATGACACAAGTATTGGTCTTTACAATGTTCGCTGCTTCAGTGTTATGAGATATTTTTGTCAGATGTTACTATGGTATACTGAAGTATAATTGCAAGCATTCCATAAGTGTCTAAGGCTTTTATTGACAATACATTAAGTTTATGCAAAGAGTCAATATTTGCAGTGTTGACCCTTCTTTTTCAAGACCTCTGCAATCCGCCCTGGCATGCTGTCAATTAACTTCTGGGCCACATCCTGACTGATGGCAGCCCATTCTTGCATAATCAATGCTTGGAGTTTGTCAGAATTTGTGGGGTTTTGTTTGTCCACCCGCCTCTTGAGGATCGACCACAAGTTCTCAATGGGATTAAAGTCTGGGGAGTTTCCTGGCCATGAACCCACAATTTCGATGTTTTGTTCCCTGAGCCACTTAGTTATCACGTTTGCCTTATGGCAAGGTGCTCCATCATGCTGGAAAAGGCATTGTTCGTCACCAAACTGTTCTTGGATGGTTGGGAGAAGTTGCTCTCGGAGGATGTGTTGGTACCATTCTTTATTCATGGCTGTGTTCTTAGGCAAAATTGTGAGTGAGCCCACTCCCTTGGCTGAGAAGCAACCCCACACATGAATGGTCTCAGGATGCTTTACTGTTGTCATGACACAGGATTGATGGTAGCGCTCACCTTGTCTTCTCCGTACAAGGTGTTTTCCGGATGCAGCAATATCCTTGCCTGTGAAGCCCTTTTTGTGCAATGCAATGATGACGGCACGTGTTTCCTTGCAGGTAACCATGGTTAACAGAGGAAGAACAATGATTTCAAGCACCACCCTCCTTTTAAAGCTTCCAGTCTGTTATTCTAACTCAATCAGCATGACAGAGTGATCTCCAGCCTTGTCCTCGTCAAACACTCTCACCTGTGTTAACGAGAATGACATGATGGCAGCTGGTCCTTTTGTGGCAGGGCTGAAATGCAGTGGAAATGTTTTTTTGGGGGGGGATTAAGTTCATTTTCATGGCACAGAGGGACTTTGCAATTAATTGCAATTCATCTGATCACTCTTCATGACATTCTGGAGTATATGCAAATTGGCATCATCAAAACTGAGGCAGCAGACTTTGTGAAAATTAGTATTTGTGTCATTCTCAAAACTTTTGACCTCGACTGTACTAGTACTGGCAGATGGCAATTAGTCCATCCAATCTCATTCAATCTCACACGAGGTCACTCAGACTTACAGGTAATCATCAAATGCTAAAACAATGTACATACGAGGGAGATATAGAGAAAACTTGACTGTGGAACAGGTTACTGGAATAGATTTCTCGCCTGGGGTAAAGGACTCAGTCTTCAGATTGTGTGTGCACATTTTTTTTTTTGCTGTAAAATGTATCTTTCTACAGTGTGCATCCCTACCTGGTATGACTGGCGAATCCCGCCATTGTCTGCAATGTTCTCTCCCAGAGTGTTATTCCCATTGAGCTGCTTACAGAAAAGAAACAGGCAGATCAATTCAGACTGTAATTTTGAGCCATCTCTGTATTTCAGCAGTTCCACATCCTATTCCAGGAAAACCATTTTCCACGCTGCGGGCAAACTGGCGGTTTTTCTCAGAGGATGAAAAAATGCAATTGTTTCACGGAAACAAGTCAAGGGAGGACAGGAGATGAGCAGACGTGATGAGACAGAGGGAAAAGAAAGAAGAGGAGAGGAGAGTAAAGCGTACGTTCAGTCCGTTGGCCAGGTCCCAGGAGAATCTTCCATACTGGTCCACCATGCACTTCGACAGCTCAACAAAGTTCTGGGTGGAGCTTGGCGTCCACCAGTCCTTCAGGTCACCATCTTTATCATAGTTACGACCTGGCAACAGGTCAAATAAACTATGTTTGTGGACAGCTGACCAGCTAGTCCACATGTCATGAAACAACACTTTGAATTGGACTGTCCATTCTAATAAAGCTAATTTCATGAGAACAGTCTCTTACCGTTGTCATCGAACCCGTGAGTGATCTCATGTCCGATCACCATGCCAATACCGCCAAAGTTCAGAGACTTGGTCTGGCCCTTACCGAAGAACGGAGGCTGTAGGATGCCTGCTGGAAACACTGAGAGGATAGGAGGGAGAAAGAAAGGATCTCACATCTCATATCTTTCATCTTCAGAGTGATGGGAGGTGACAGTAGAGGTGATGGGAGGTGACAGTAGAGGTGACAGTAGAGGTGATGGGAGGTGACAGTAGAGGTGACAGTAGAGATGATGGGAGGTGACAGTAGAGGTGACAGTAGAGATGATGGGAGGTGACAGTAGAGGTGATGGGAGGTGACAGTAGAGGTGATGGGAGGTGACAGTAGAGGTGACAGTAGAGATGATGGGAGGTGACAGTAGAGGTGACAGTAGAGATGATGGGAGAAGACGGGAGAAGTGACATGAGGTGACTGTAGAGGTGACAGTTGAGGCGAAGGGAGGTGACAGTAGAGGTGAAGGTAGGTGACAGTAGAAGAGACGGAAGGTGACGGTAGAGGTGACGGGAGGTGACAGTAGAAGAGACGGGAGGTGACGGTAGAGGTGACGGGAGGTGACAGTAGAAGAGACGGGAGTTGACAGAGGTTTCTCTGTTACCTATTTGGTTTTTGCTTGAGGAGTAGAAGGCGTTGACAATGGCTGCTCCTGTTACCCATCTGAGGATAAGGCAGGAAGATGTTTCACATTGATAATTCACAGAATAGTTCCTAATTAATCTTAAATTAATATCTACTCTAATCTTAGTGCTGTGGCTGCTATTTTAGACAGCACTGACAATGGGTTTTTGGAAAGAGAGGATCTTACTCTTCTTTGTTGACTTTGACCCGTAGCTTCCTCAGACGTTTCTTCTGAACATACTCCAGGTTCTGAAGGATGTTCTCAAAGTACTCCTCTGCACTGTAGCTCAACTAGCATCAACACACACACAGTGTCAATGACAGATATCAGATATGATATTGTCCAATGTATCACGTCCACTGACGAAATGCATTGTCATCATGTTCTTTCACCTTTCAACACTCACATTTTTATACTCGTTGTTCAGGTAGGTGTCATTCTTGATGTTGTCGGAGTAGCCAATCCGCTCACGGATAGCTTGTGCCTACAGAGGATTTTGAGAGTTTGAAGGGGAATAACAAAACAGAATGTATGAATTCAGCTTGTAATTTTAACAGTTGACAGAGGTAAAACCGAGACAGGTAAAACAGAGACAGTTGAACAGGTCAGCCTGAAGTCAACAGGTAGAAATCAATGTCAGGTGAGTCTCACCTTCTCCTCAGCAGCCTTCTTGGTCGCTGCATCCATCCATCCCAGGTGGTCTAAGTTACTGATGAACACCTCCCGGATCACAGAGATCATCTCTTCCATCTAACACACACACACACACACTAGACAGATCAGCATGTACTGATAATGTCACTATTGTGGATCTCAGACCAGGTTCCTCATGGAACAGAATGTGATAGAGATCTCTTCTTTCAGAATGTTAAGGAAAGAAATGCTTTAGAGTGAACAATGAAATGTTAGAGTTGTCCTCATGAGCTTAAAATAGCTGTGTACGTACGAGGGGCCTGACTGAACGTTTAATAGATCATGTGTTTGGATCATGATCTGTGGGAGCGTAAACTCAATGGTATGAGACCCTATTGTGTCAGCCAACGGGTCATCTGAACAGGCTTACACACACACACACACACACACACACACACACACACACACACACACAGTGCATGCTGCCGCTGCATGCTCAAGTTAATTTGGACGTACAGGGCAGTTAAGACACAAAAAGGGTAGCCATGCAATCAGACACCTTTACACACAGTGGCATTTAAATACACACACACACGCACACACAGTGGCATTTAAATACACACACACACACTCTCGCTCTCTCTCTTCTGCGACTTGTGCTGGAGATGAGGGTGTGAAAGGAGCTCCAGATGTTAGTGGGTAGTGGTTAGTGGCTCCAGGTGTTAGTTAGAGTGGGTAGTGGTTAGTGGCTCCAGGTGTTAGTTAGAGTGGGTAGTGGTTAGTGGCTCCAGGTGTTAGTTAGAGTGGGTAGTGGGTAGTGGCTCCAGGTGCTAGTTAGAGTGGGTAGTGGGTAGTGGCTCCAGGTGCTAGTTAGAGTGGGTGGTGGCTCCAGGTGTTAGTTAGAGTGGGTAGTGGTTAGTGGCTCCAGGTGTTAGTTAGAGTGGGTAGTGGGTAGTGGCTCCAGGTGTTAGTTAGAGTGGGTGGTGGCTCCAGGTGTTAGTTAGAGTGGGTGGTAGGTAGTGGCTCCAGGTGTTAGTTAGAGTGGGTAGTGGTTAGTGGCTCCAGGTGTTAGTTAGAGTGGGTGGTGGCTCCAGGTGTTAGTTAGAGTGGGTAGTGGGTAGTGGCTCCAGGTGCTAGTTAGAGTGGGTAGTGGGTGGTGGTTCCAGGTGTTAGTTAGAGTGGGTAGTGGGTAGTGGCTCCAGGTGTTAGTTAGAGTGGGTAGTGGCTCCAGGTGTTAGTTAGAGTGGGTAGTGGGTAGTGGCTCCAGGTGTTAGTTATAGTGGGTAGTGGCTCCAGGTGTTAGTTAGAGTGGGTAGTGGGTAGTGGCTCCAGGTGTTAGTTAGAGTGGGTAGTGGTTAGTGGCTCCAGGTGTTAGTTAGAGTGGGTAGTGGTTAGTGGCTCCAGGTGTTAGTTATAGTGGGTAGTGGCTCCAGGTGTTAGTTAGAGTGGGTAGTGGGTAGTGGCTCCAGGTGTTAGTTAGAGTGGGTAGTGGGTAGTGGCTCCAGGTGTTAGTTAGAGTGGGTAGTGGGTAGTGGCTCCAGGTGTTAGTTAGAGTGGGTAGTGGTTAGTGGCTCCAGGTGTTAGTTAGAGAGGGTAGTGGGTAGTGGCTCCAGGTGTTAGTTAGAGTGGGTAGTGGGTAGTGGCTCCAGGTGTTAGTTAGAGTGGGTGGTGGCTCCAGGTGTTAGTTAGAGTGGGTAGTGGCTCCAGGTGTTAGTTAGAGAGGGTAGTGGGTGGTGGCTCCAGGTGTTAGTTAGAGTGGGTGGTGGCTCCAGGTGTTAGTTAGAGTGGGTAGTGGCTCCAGGTGTTAGTTAGAGTGGGTAGTGGGTAGTGGCTCCAGGTGTTAGTTAGAGTGGGTAGTGGGTAGTGGCTCCAGGTGTTAGTTATAGTGGGTAGTGGTTAGTGGCTCCAGGTGTTAGTTAGAGTGGGTAGTGGTTAGTGGCTCCAGGTGTTAGTTAGAGTGGGTGGTGGCTCCAGGTGTTAGTTAGAGTGGGTAGTGGTTAGTGGCTCCAGGTGTTAGTTAGAGTGGGTAGTGGGTGGTGGCTCCAGGTGTTAGTTAGAGTGGGTAGTGGGTAGTGGCTCCAGGTGTTAGTTAGAGTGGGTAGTGGTTCCAGGTGTTAGTTAGAGTGGGTGGTAGGTAGTGGCTCCAGGTGTTAGTTAGAGTGGGTAGTGGGTAGTGGCTCCAGGTGTTAGTTAGAGTGGGTGGTAGGTAGTGGCTCCAGGTGTTAGTTAGAGTGGGTAGTGGCTCCAGGTGTTAGTTAGAGTGGGTAGTGGTTAGTGGCTCCAGGTGCTAGTTAGAGTGGGTAGTGGGTAGTGGCTCCAGGTGTTAGTTAGAGTGGGTAGTGGGTAGTGGCTCCAGGTGTTAGTTAGAGTGGGTAGTGGGTAGTGGCTCCAGGTGTTAGTTAGAGTGGGTGGTGGCTCCAGGTGTTAGTTAGAGTGGGTAGTGGGTAGTGGCTCCAGGTGTTAGTTAGAGTGGGTAGTGGGTAGTGGCTCCAGGTGTTAGTTATAGTGGGTAATGGGTAGTGGCTCCAGGTGTTAGTTAGAGTGGGTGGTGGCTCCAGGTGTTAGTTAGAGTGGGTAGTGGCTCCAGGTGTTAGTTAGAGTGGGTAGTGGGTAGTGGCTCCAGGTGTTAGTTAGAGTGGGTAGTGGTTAGTGGCTCCAGGTGTTAGTTAGAGTGGGTAGTGGTTAGTGGCTCCAGGTGTTAGTTAGAGTGGGTAGTGGGTAGTGGTTCCAGGTGTTAGTTAGAGTGGGTAGTGGTTAGTGGCTCCAGGTTTTAGTTAGAGTGGGTGGTGGCTCCAGGTGTTAGTTATAGTGGGTGGTGGCTCCAGGTGTTAGTTAGAGTGGGTAGTGGGTAGTGGCTCCAGGTGTTAGTTAGAGTGGGTAGTGGTTAGTGGCTCCAGGTGTTAGTTAGAGTGGGTAGTGGTTAGTGGCTCCAGGTGTTAGTTAGAGTGGGTAGTGGGTAGTGGTTCCAGGTGTTAGTTAGAGTGGGTAGTGGTTAGTGGCTCCAGGTGTTAGTTAGAGTGGGTGGTGGCTCCAGGTGTTAGTTAGAGTGGGTAGTGGGTAGTGGCTCCAGGTGTTAGTTATAGTGGGTAGTGGCTCCAGGTGTTAGTTAGAGTGGGTAGTGGGTAGTGGCTCCAGGTGTTAGTTAGAGTGGGTAGTGGTTAGTGGCTCCAGGTGTTAGTTATAGTGGGTAGTGGCTCCAGGTGTTAGTTAGAGTGGGTAGTGGTTAGTGGCTCCAGGTGTTAGTTAGAGTGGGTAGTGGTTAGTGGCTCCAGGTGTTAGTTATAGTGGGTAGTGGCTCCAGGTGTTAGTTAGAGTGGGTAGTGGGTAGTGGCTCCAGGTGTTAGTTAGAGTGGGTAGTGGTTAGTGGCTCCAGGTGTTAGTTATAGTGGGTAGTGGCTCCAGGTGTTAGTTAGAGTGGGTAGTGGGTAGTGGCTCCAGGTGTTAGTTAGAGTGGGTAGTGGGTAGTGGCTCCAGGTGTTAGTTATAGTGGGTAGTGGTTAGTGGCTCCAGGTGTTAGTTAGAGTGGGTAGTGGTTAGTGGCTCCAGGTGTTAGTTAGAGTGGGTGGTGGCTCCAGGTGTTAGTTAGAGTGGGTAGTGGTTAGTGGCTCCAGGTGTTAGTTAGAGTGGGTAGTGGGTGGTGGCTCCAGGTGTTAGTTAGAGTGGGTAGTGGGTAGTGGCTCCAGGTGTTAGTTAGAGTGGGTAGTGGTTCCAGGTGTTAGTTAGAGTGGGTGGTAGGTAGTGGCTCCAGGTGTTAGTTAGAGTGGGTAGTGGGTAGTGGCTCCAGGTGTTAGTTAGAGTGGGTGGTAGGTAGTGGCTCCAGGTGTTAGTTAGAGTGGGTAGTGGGTAGTGGCTCCAGGTGTTAGTTAGAGTGGGTAGTGGTTAGTGGCTCAGGTGCTAGTTAGAGTGGGTAGTGGGTAGTGGCTCCAGGTGTTAGTTAGAGTGGGTAGTGGGTAGTGGCTCCAGGTGTTAGTTAGAGTGGGTAGTGGGTAGTGGCTCCAGGTGTTAGTTAGAGTGGGTGGTGGCTCAGGTGTTAGTTAGAGTGGGTAGTGGGTAGTGGCTCCAGGTGTTAAGTTAGAGTGGGTAGTGGGTAGTGGCTCCAGGTGTTAGTTAGAGTGGGTAGTGGGTAGTGGCTCAGGTGTTAGTTAGAGTGGGTGGTGGCTCAGGTGTTAGTTAGAGTGGGTAGTGGCTCCAGGTGTTAGTTAGAGTGGGTAGTGGTAGTGGCTCCAGGTGTTAGTTAGAGTGGGTAGTGGTTAGTGGCTCCAGGTGTTAGTTAGAGTGGGTAGTGGTTAGTGGCTCCAGGTGTTAGTTAGAGTGGGTAGTGGGTAGTGGTTCCAGGTGTTAGTTAGAGTGGGTAGTGGTTAGTGGCTCCAGGTGTTAGTTAGAGTGGGTGGTGGCTCCAGGTAGTTAGTTATAGTGGGTGGTGGCTCCAGGTGTTAGTTAGAGTGGGTAGTGGGTAGTGGCTCCAGGTGTTAGTTAGAGTGGGTAGTGGTTAGTGGCTCCAGGTGTTAGTTAGAGTGGGTAGTGGTTAGTGGCTCCAGGTGTTAGTTAGAGTGGGTAGTGGGTAGTGGTTCCAGGTGTTAGTTAGAGTGGGTAGTGGTTAGTGGCTCCAGGTGTTAGTTAGAGTGGGTAGTGGGTAGTGGCTCCAGGTGTTAGTTAGAGTGGGTAGTGGGTAGTGGCTCCAGGTGTTAGTTAGAGTGGGTAGTGGGTAGTGGCTCCAGGTGTTAGTTAGAGTGGGTAGTGGGTGGTGGCTCCAGGTGTTAGTTAGAGTGGGTAGTGGTTAGTGGCTCCAGGTGTTAGTTAGAGTGGGTGGTGGCTCCAGGTGTTAGTTAGAGTGGGTAGTGGGTAGTGGCTCCAGGTGTTAGTTAGAGTGGGTGGTGGCTCCAGGTGTTAGTTAGAGTGGGTAGTGGCTCCAGGTGTTAGTTAGAGTGGGTAGTGGGTAGTGGCTCCAGGTGTTAGTTAGAGTGGGTAGTGGGTAGTGGCTCCAGGTGTTAGTTATAGTGGGTAGTGGTTAGTGGCTCCAGGTGTTAGTTAGAGTGGGTAGTGGGTAGTGGCTCCAGGTGTTAGTTAGAGTGGGTGGTGGCTCCAGGTGTTAGTTAGAGTGGGTAGTGGGTAGTGGCTCCAGGTGTTAGTTAGAGTGGGTGGTGGCTCCAGGTGTTAGTTAGAGTGGGTAGTGGCTCCAGGTGTTAGTTAGAGTGGGTAGTGGGTAGTGGCTCCAGGTGTTAGTTAGAGTGGGTAGTGGGTAGTGGCTCCAGGTGTTAGTTATAGTGGGTAGTGGTTAGTGGCTCCAGGTGTTAGTTAGAGTGGGTAGTGGGTAGTGGCTCCAGGTGTTAGTTAGAGTGGGTAGTGGTTCCAGGTGTTAGTTAGAGTGGGTGGTAGGTAGTGGCTCCAGGTGTTAGTTAGAGTGGGTAGTGGGTAGTGGCTCCAGGTGTTAGTTAGAGTGGGTGGTAGGTAGTGGCTCCAGGTGTTAGTTAGAGTGGGTAGTGGGTAGTGGCTCCAGGTGTTAGTTAGAGTGGGTAGTGGTTAGTGGCTCCAGGTGCTAGTTAGAGTGGGTAGTGGGTAGTGGCTCCAGGTGTTAGTTAGAGTGGGTAGTGGGTAGTGGCTCCAGGTGTTAGTTAGAGTGGGTAGTGGGTAGTGGCTCCAGGTGTTAGTTAGAGTGGGTGGTGGCTCCAGGTGTTAGTTAGAGTGGGTAGTGGGTAGTGGCTCCAGGTGTTAGTTAGAGTGGGTAGTGGGTAGTGGCTCCAGGTGTTAGTTAGAGTGGGTAATGGGTAGTGGCTCCAGGTGTTGGTTAGAGTGGGTGGTGGCTCCAGGTGTTAGTTAGAGTGGGTAGTGGCTCCAGGTGTTAGTTAGAGTGGGTAGTGGGTAGTGGCTCCAGGTGTTAGTTAGAGTGGGTAGTGGTTAGTGGCTCCAGGTGTTAGTTAGAGTGGGTAGTGGTTAGTGGCTCAGGTGTTAGTTAGAGTGGGTAGTGGGTAGTGGTTCCAGGTGTTAGTTAGAGTGGGTAGTGGTTAGTGGCTCCAGGTGTTAGTTAGAGTGGGTGGTGGCTCCAGGTGTTAGTTATAGTGGTGGTGGCTCCAGGTGTTAGTTAGAGTGGGTAGTGGGTAGTGGCTCCAGGTGTTAGTTAGAGTGGGTAGTGGTTAGTGGCTCCAGGTGTTAGTTAGAGTGGGTAGTGGTTAGTGGCTCCAGGTGTTAGTTAGAGTGGGTGGTGGGTAGTGGTTCCAGGTGTTGGTTAGAGTGGGTAGTGGTTAGTGGCTCCAGGTGTTAGTTAGAGTGGTGGTGGCTCCAGGTGTTAGTTAGAGTGGGTAGTGGGTAGTGGCTCCAGGTGTTAGTTATAGTGGGTAGTGGCTCCAGGTGTTAGTTAGAGTGGGTAGTGGGTAGTGGCTCCAGGTGTTAGTTAGAGTGGGTAGTGGTTAGTGGCTCCAGGTGTTAGTTATAGTGGGTAGTGGCTCCAGGTGTTAGTTAGAGTGGGTAGTGGTTAGTGGCTCCAGGTGTTAGTTAGAGTGGGTAGTGGTTAGTGGCTCCAGGTGTTAGTTATAGTGGGTAGTGGCTCCAGGTGTTAGTTAGAGTGGGTAGTG
The DNA here is from genome assembly GCF_020615455.1 of Coregonus clupeaformis. Classification (NCBI taxonomy): domain Eukaryota; kingdom Metazoa; phylum Chordata; class Actinopteri; order Salmoniformes; family Salmonidae; genus Coregonus; species Coregonus clupeaformis. Next base: position 35,304,600 of record NC_059197.1, read on the forward strand.
GCTCCAGGTGTTAGTTAGAGTGGGTAGTGGGTAGTGGCTCCAGGTGTTAGTTAGAGTGGGTAGTGGTTAGTGGCTCCAGGTGTTAGTTATAGTGGGTAGTGGCTCCAGGTGTTGAAGTTAGAGTGGGTAGTGGTTAGTGGCTCCAGGTGTTAGTTAGAGTGGGTAGTGGTTAGTGGCTCCAGGTGTTAGTTAGAGTGGGTAGTGGCTCCAGGTGTTAGTTAGAGTGGGTAGTGGGTAGTGGCTCCAGGTGTTAGTTAGAGTGGGTAGTGGGTAGTGGCTCCAGGTGTTAGTTATAGTGGGTAGTGGTTAGTGGCTCCAGGTGTTAGTTAGAGTGGGTAGTGGTTAGTGGCTCCAGGTGTTAGTTAGAGTGGGTGGTGGCTCCAGGTGTTAGTTAGAGTGGGTAGTGGTTAGTGGCTCCAGGTGTTAGTTAGAGTGGGTAGTGGGTGGTGGCTCCAGGTGTTAGTTAGAGTGGGTAGTGGTGAGTGGCTCCAGGTGTTAGTTAGAGGGTGGGTAGTGGTTCCAGGTGTTAGTTAGAGTGGGTGGTAGGTAGTGGCTCCAGGTGTTAGTTAGAGTGGGTAGTGGGTAGTGGCTCCAGGTGTTAGTTAGAGTGGGTGGTAGGTAGTGGCTCCAGGTGTTAGTTAGAGTGGGTAGTGGGTAGTGGCTCCAGGTGTTAGTTAGAGTGGGTAGTGGTTAGTGGCTCCAGGTGCTAGTTAGAGTGGGTAGTGGGTAGTGGCTCCAGGTGTTAGTTAGAGTGGGTAGTGGGTAGTGGCTCCAGGTGTTAGTTAGAGTGGGTAGTGGGTAGTGGCTCCAGGTGTTAGTTAGAGTGGGTGGTGGCTCCAGGTGTTAGTTAGAGTGGGTAGTGGGTAGTGGCTCCAGGTGTTAGTTAGAGTGGGTAGTGGGTAGTGGCTCCAGGTGTTAGTTAGAGTGGGTAGTGGGTAGTGGCTCCAGGTGTTAGTTAGAGTGGGTGGTGGCTCCAGGTGTTAGTTAGAGTGGGTAGTGGCTCCAGGTGTTAGTTAGAGTGGGTAGTGGGTAGTGGCTCCAGGTGTTAGTTAGAGTGGGTAGTGGTTAGTGGCTCCAGGTGTTAGTTAGAGTGGGTAGTGGTTAGTGGCTCCAGGTGTTAGTTAGAGTGGGTAGTGGGTAGTGGTTCCAGGTGTTAGTTAGAGTGGGTAGTGGTTAGTGGCTCCAGGTGTTAGTTAGAGTGGGTGGTGGCTCCAGGTGTTAGTTATAGTGGGTGGTGGCTCCAGGTGTTAGTTAGAGTGGGTAGTGGGTAGTGGCTCCAGGTGTTAGTTAGAGTGGGTAGTGGTTAGTGGCTCCAGGTGTTAGTTAGAGTGGGTAGTGGTTAGTGGCTCCAGGTGTTAGTTAGAGTGGGTAGTGGGTAGTGGTTCCAGGTGTTAGTTAGAGTGGGTAGTGGTTAGTGGCTCCAGGTGTTAGTTAGAGTGGGTGGTGGCTCCAGGTGTTAGTTAGAGTGGGTAGTGGGTAGTGGCTCCAGGTGTTAGTTATAGTGGGTAGTGGCTCCAGGTGTTAGTTAGAGTGGGTAGTGGGTAGTGGCTCCAGGTGTTAGTTAGAGTGGGTAGTGGTTAGTGGCTCCAGGTGTTAGTTATAGTGGGTAGTGGCTCCAGGTGTTAGTTAGAGTGGGTAGTGGTTAGTGGCTCCAGGTGTTAGTTAGAGTGGGTAGTGGTTAGTGGCTCCAGGTGTTAGTTATAGTGGGTAGTGGCTCCAGGTGTTAGTTAGAGTGGGTAGTGGTTAGTGGCTCCAGGTGTTAGTTAGAGTCGGTAGTGGTTAGTGGCTCCAGGTGTTAGTTAGAGTGGGTAGTGGCTCCAGGTGTTAGTTAGAGTGGGTAGTGGGTAGTGGCTCCAGGTGTTAGTTAGAGTGGGTAGTGGGTAGTGGCTCCAGGTGTTAGTTAGAGTGGGTAGTGGGTAGTGGCTCCAGGTGTTAGTTAGAGTGGGTAGTGGGTGGTGGCTCCAGGTGTTAGTTAGAGTGGGTAGTGGTTAGTGGCTCCAGGTGTTAGTTAGAGTGGGTGGTGGCTCCAGGTGTTAGTTAGAGTGGGTAGTGGGTAGTGGCTCCAGGTGTTAGTTAGAGTGGGTGGTGGCTCCAGGTGTTAGTTAGAGTGGGTAGTGGCTCCAGGTGTTAGTTAGAGTGGGTAGTGGGTAGTGGCTCCAGGTGTTAGTTAGAGTGGTTAGTGGGTAGTGGCTCCAGGTGTTAGTTATAGTGGGTAGTGGTTAGTGGCTCCAGGTGTTAGTTAGAGTGGGTAGTGGGTAGTGGCTCCAGGTGTTAGTTAGAGTGGGTAGTGGCTCCAGGTGTTAGTTAGAGTGGGTAGTGGTTAGTGGCTCCAGGTGTTAGTTAGAGTGGGTGATGGCTCCAGGTGTTAGTTAGAGTGGGTAGTGGGTAGTGGCTCCAGGTGTTAGTTAGAGTGGGTAGTGGTTAGTGGCTCCAGGTGTTAGTTAGAGTGGGTAGTGGTTAGTGGCTCCAGGTGTTAGTTAGAGTGGGTAGTGGGTGGTGGCTCCAGGTGTTAGTTAGAGTGGGTAGTGGGTAGTGGTTCCAGGTGTTAGTTAGAGTGGGTGGTGGCTCCATGTGTTAGTTAGAGTGGGTGGTAGGTAGTGGCTCCAGGTGTTAGTTAGAGTGGGTAGTGGTTAGTGGCTCCAGGTGCTAGTTAGAGTGGGTAGTGGGTAGTGGCTCCAGGTGTTAGTTAGAGTGGGTAGTGGGTAGTGGCTCCAGGTGTTAGTTAGAGTTGGTGGTGGGTAGTGGCTCCAGGTGTTAGTTAGAGTGGGTAGTGGGTAGTGGCTCCAGGTGTTAGTTAGAGTGGGTAGTGGGTAGTGGCTCCAGGTGTTAGTTAGAGTGGGTAGTGGGTAGTGGCTCCAGGTGCTAGTTAGAGTGGGTAGTGGGTGGTGGTTCCAGGTGTTAGTTAGAGTGGGTAGTGGGTAGTGGCTCCAGGTGTTAGTTAGAGTGGGTGGTGGCTCCAGGTGTTAGTTAGAGTGGGTAGTGGGTAGTGGCTCCAGGTGTTAGTTAGAGTGGGTAGTGGGTAGTGGCTCCAGGTGTTAGTTATAGTGGGTAGTGGTTAGTGGCTCCAGGTGTTAGTTAGAGTGGGTAGTGGGTAGTGGCTCCAGGTGTTAGTTAGAGTGGGTAGTGGTTAGTGGCTCCAGGTGTTAGTTAGAGTGGGTAGTGGGTAGTGGCTCCAGGTGTTAGTTAGAGTGGGTAGTGGTTAGTGGCTCCAGGTGTTAGTTAGAGTGGGTGGTGGCTCCAGGTGTTAGTTAGAGTGGGTAGTGGTTAGTGGCTCCAGGTGTTAGTTAGAGTGGGTAGTGGTTAGTGGCTCCAGGTGTTAGTTAGAGTGGGTAGTGGTTAGTGGCTCCAGGTGTTAGTTAGAGTGGGTAGTGGTTAGTGGCTCCAGGTGTTAGTTAGAGTGGGTAGTGGGTGGTGGCTCCAGGTGTTAGTTAGAGTGGGTAGTGGGTAGTGGCTCCAGGTGTTAGTTAGAGTGGGTGGTGGCTCCAGGTGTTAGTTAGAGTGGGTAGTGGTTAGTGGCTCCAGGTATTAGTTAGAGTGGGTAGTGGGTAGTGGTTCCAGGTGTTAGTTAGAGTGGGTAGTGAGTAGTGGCTCCAGGTGTTAGTTAGAGTGGGTAGTGGGTGGTGGCTCCAGGTGTTAGTTAGAGTGGGTAGTGGTTAGTGGCTCCAGGTGTTAGTTAGAGTGGGTAGTGGTTAGTGGCTCCAGGTGTTAGTTAGAGTGGGTAGTGGCTCCAGGTGTTAGTTATAGTGGGTAGTGGCTCCAGGTGTTAGTTATAGTGGGTAGTGGCTCCAGGTGTTAGTTAGAGTGGGTAGTGGCTCCAGGTGTTAGTTATAGTGGGTAGTGGCTCCAGGTGTTAGTTAGAGTTGGTAGTGGCTCCAGGTGTTAGTTATAGTGGGTAGTGGCTCCAGGTGTTAGTTAGAGTGGTAGTGGTTAGTGGCTCCAGGTGCTAGTTAGAGTGGGTAGTGGGTAGTGGCTCCAGGTGTTAGTTAGAGTGGGTGGTGGGTAGTGGCTCCAGGTGTTAGTTAGAGTGGGTAGTGGGTAGTGGCTCCAGGTGTTAGTTAGAGTGGGTAGTGGCTCCAGGTGTTAGTTAGAGTGGGTGGTGGCTCCAGGTGTTAGTTAGAGTGGGTAGTGGGTAGTGGCTCCAGGTGTTAGTTAGAGTGGGTGGTGGCTCCAGGTGTTAGTTAGAGTGGGTGGTGGCTCCAGGTGTTAGTTAGAGTGGGTAGTGGGTAGTGGATCCAGGTGTTAGTTAGAGTGGGTGGTGGCTCCAGGTGTTAGTTAGAGTGGGTAGTGGCTCCAGGTGTTAGTTAGAGTGGGTGGTGGTTCCAGGTGTTAGTTAGAGTGGGTGGTGGTTCCAGGTGTTAGTGGGTAGTGCCTCCTTCTTTAAAATCGGTGTCCTCCCCCTTCATCTACACTGATTAAAGTGGATTTAACAAGTGACATTAATAAGGGATCATAGCTTTCACCTGGATTCACCCGGTCAGTCTATGTCATGGAAAGAGCAGGTGTTCTTAATGTTTTGCACACTCAGCTGACACACATGAGGTGTACAGTGTGTGAGAGGCTCAGCATTGTAACATGTGGTTAGGAGACTCTACCCTACTGCTGCTGTAGCGCAAGTAAACACACAAAGGCTGGAGTTCACACAAACACACTCCGCAGTGTCACACACTCTCCCCCCTCGTTAACCTCACCAGTTCTTTGCTCTCCCCAGAGAAGGCCTCCTCCACGTACAGTCTTCCCACAGCGTTGTCCATATTGTTGTTGACGTATATGGCACACTGCCGCCACACTGCCGCCTCTGACGTGGTGCCGTATAGCGCCTGCAGGGGGCAGCACAGCATGGCTCACACTGATGACATCACACACCAGAGATGGTGAGATGTAGGAAGAGAGGATTTGAGTAGAGAGAAGGGAGGGAGGGAGGGAGAATGAAAGGAGAAGTAGATGGTGTGCGTACCTTGCGGAAGGCTTTCCTGGTGTCCCTGTACTGCCTGCTCAGACCCACCACCATGTTCATGACAAAACGCCACACCATGTAGTTCTGCAGGTCTCTGGAAACAACAACATGGAAGTACTACACCAGCAACTATAGTTGATCTACAATGTACTAGATTAGAACGTTTGATTAACTGATGCTTATCATCACATTATAATTCTGTGCTTTTCTCAATGTTCTCACCTCTTAGTATACTTGGCTAAGATAGGGTTGAGGCAATGTTCTCAGTGTACTTGGCTAAGATAGGGTTGAGTCAATGTTCTCAGTGTACTTGGCTAGGACAGGGTTGAGTCAATGTTCTCAGTGTACTTGGCTAGGACAGGGTTGAGTCAATGTTCTCAGTGTACTTGGCTAGGACAGGGTTGAGTCAATGTTCTCAGTGTACTTGGCTAGGACAGGGTTGAGTCAATGTTCTCAGTGTACTTGGCTAGGACAGGGTTGAGTCAATGTTCTCAGTGTACTTGGCTAGGACAGGGTTGAGTCAATGTTCTCAGTGTACTTGGCTAGGACAGGGTTGAGTCAATGTTCTCACCTCTTAGTGTACTTGGCTAGGACAGGGTGGAGTCAATGTTCTCACCTCTTAGTGTACTTGGCTAGGACAGGGTGGAGTCGTCTGTAGTAGTTAGGTGCGTAGTTGATGACACGCTCTGTGTCAGGTACAGTGATGCCAACCGTCCCCATGATCTTCCTGGTGAAGTAACTCCAGTCAAACACCTGAGAGGAGGGGTTTATAGTCACCTGAGAGGAGGGGTTTATAGTCACCTGAGAGGAGGGGTTTATAGTCACCTGAGAGGAGGGGTTTATAGTCACCTGAGAGGAGGGGTTTATAGTCACCTGAGAGGAGGGGTTTATAGTCACCTGAGAGGAGGGGTTTATAGTCACCTGAGAGGAGGGGTTTATAGTCACCTGAGAGGAGGGGTTTATAGTCACCTGAGAGGAGGGGTTTATCGTCACCTGAGAGGAGGGGTTTATAGTCACCTGAGAGGAGGGGTTTATAGTCACCTGAGAGGAGGGGTTTATAGTCACCTGAGAGGAGGGGTTTATAGTCACCTGAGAGGAGGGGTTTATCGTCACCTGAGAGGAGGGGTTTATAGTCACCTGAGAGGAGGGGTTTATAGTCACCTGAGAGGAGGGGTTTATAGTCACCTGAGAGGAGGGGTTTATAGTCACCTGAGAGGAGGGGTTTATAGTCACCTGAGAGGAGGGGTTTATAGTCACCTGAGAGGAGGGGTTTATCAGACATATTTAACAGAGCAGGCAACACACACACAGTCTCTTACTTGTGTGTCGACCTCCAGGCTGAAGTTAGCATTGAGAACACTCAGCTCCATCTTGTTGTAGAGGAGAACTGGGTTGTTACGGTCTTCTGGAGTATCAGTTGCCTGGGGGAGAGAGAGCGAGAGAGGGCGAGAGAGAGCGAGAGGAGAGGAGGGAGAGAGCAATTTGCCAATTCAGCTCCAACACCATTAACTGTATATCCAATAAAGCATTCAATAGGTTTTTTTTGACAATCTGCCCTCTTGCTGTCACATAGTACAATAGTCAAAAACAGGCACTGCTGGCCACATCATAAATGCCTGTCTGTCAATAAACACACACAAACACACAGACACACAGACACACAGACACACCAACAGCATGTTTGGAGGCCCAGGGGTCCGAACCCTGTAAATGTCAGTACCAGAACAGCCTGAATGTCTTGTAAAAAGCAGCAGCGTAGCAGTGAGCTATTGGGAAACACAGGGATATTGTTACAAATCTGTTTAGAAAGAGACCATGGGCTCAGGGCTTGGTTAACACAACAACTGGTAAGAACCAGCGCCGCTTGGTTAATACAACAACTGGTAAGAACCACAGCCACACACAGTGATGGAGAGGTGGTAAGGGCTGAAGTCTGGCTTCATAAACACAGTGATGGAGAGGTGGTAAGGGCTGAAGTCTGGCTTCATAAACACAGTGACGGAGAGGTGGTAAGGGCTGAAGTCTGGCTTCATAAACACAGTGATGGAGAGGTGGTAAGGGCTGAAGTCTGGCTTCATAAACACAGTGACGGAGAGGTGGTAAGGGCTGAAGTCTGGCTTCATAAACACAGTGACAGAGAGGTGGTAAGGGCTGAAGTCTGGCTTCATAAACACAGTGATGGAGAGGTGGTAAGGGCTGAAGTCTGGCTTCATAAACACAGTGATGGAGAGGTGGTAAGGGCTGAAGTCTGGCTTCATAAACACAGTGATGGAGAGGTGGTGAGGGCTGAAGTCTGGCTTCATAAACACAGTGACAGAGAGGTGGTAAGGGCTGAAGTCTGGCTTCATAAACACAGTGACAGAGAGGTGGTAAGGGCTGAAGTCTGGCTTCATAAACACAGTGACAGAGAGGTGGTAAGGGCTGAAGTCTGGCTTCATAAACACAGTGATGGAGAGGTGGTAAGGGCTGAAGTCTGGCTTCATAAACACAGTGATGGAGGTGGTGGTAAGGGCTGAAGTCTGGCTTCATAAACACAGTGATGGAGAGGTGGTAAGGGCTGAAGTCTGGCTTCATAAACACAGTGATGGAGAGGTGGTAAGGGCTGAAGTCTGGCTTCATAAACACAGTGATGGAGGTGGTGGTAAGGGCTGAAGTCTGGCTTCATAAACACAGTGACAGAGAGGTGGTAAGGGCTGAAGTCTGGCTTCATAAACACAGTGATGGAGGTGGTGGTAAGGGCTGAAGTCTGGCTTCATAAACACAGTGACAGAGAGGTGGTAAGGGCTGAAGTCTGGCTTCATAAACACAGTGATGGAGAGGTGGTAAGGGCTGAAGTCTGGCTTCATAAACACAGCAGAACTAAAGCAGATCGTAAGTAAAGCAGGTGTTCCTAGAGCAGCAGTGTTAAACTTACGTTGGCGATCTCCTTCTCCAGCTCAATGACCCTGGTGACCTCCTCTCTGATCTGTGTCTCGTTGACCACCAGGCTGCGGTCAGTGCGGATCAGCTTGGCCACGTCTATCATGAACTGTTCATACGCTCTACATGGCTGGGAGGACACACACACAGACACACACACAGACAGACACACAGACACATTTACATTATTTAGCAGACGCTCAAATCCAGAGCGATTTACAGTTAGTGAGTGCATACATTTTCATACTGGCCCCCCGTGGGAAACGAACCCACAACCCTGGCGTTGCAAGTGCCACGCTCTACCAACTGAGCTACAGGGGACCTGTATATGTAGTATCAACAGAAAAAAAGCAGTCATATCATAAAGTAGTTGGGTAGATGAAGAAGAATGAGATCTACTGTTTTCACATCACTGGAAATATACATGAGGATCCATCATCTTCTGTTTGGTATTAAGAGACAGGAAGACAACACTATGAAAGGAGAATCTGTCTAATCAATGAACCTCAAAGCACCACACACACACACACACACACACACACACACACACACACACACTCCTATCCCCTCCAGGCCAAGTGTGTCAACTACAGAATCCTTTCAGAATATCAATCAGTGGTGGTAGTCAGTAAAGTGAAACCATACAAGAGTATATCCACCCCAAACACTCACATCTGGTTTGAGTTGGGCTGCGACCAAATCCGTTTACGATCGTAATGATCACATTGCTCCAGAGGGCTTCTCACCCACCCACACACTTTCGCACACACTTTCACACACACTTTCACACACACTTTCGCACACACTTTCGCACACACTTTCACACACACTTTCACACACACTTTCACACACACTTTCACACACACTTTCACACACACTTTCACACACACACTCACATTGACATGAGTAACAATAAGATAAGTTGGAGCGTGGATTATCCAAACGTCAGACTGGTGTTTAGGGTGGAAATGGATAATGCTGTGGTTTATTGTTTCTCCATAACAGAGACCTCAGGCAAACAGGCTTATCTGGAGGTCTGTGTAAACAACACTAACACAGGAGGCTTAGAACCCATTCGAGCATGTCTACGCTGATGATTAGTTCAATCATTAAAACTACAGTAATATCTTCAGGTTCAAACCTCACGGCTTTAGAGTTCTTCACATCTAGTTCTGGATGTTCATTAACCCACGCTGGAGGTTTGAACCCAGCACCAGCATAATTATCTAGAGGGCATGTTGATCTTATCCTAAACTGATGCTGACGGCTTGTAATCAATGCTGATGTGGGTCATTTTGTGTTCTGGGTGAATGGACCAGTGATCAGAACAACAGGGGGTTGAAACCCGGACCCAGACTTACCCAGCCAGAGAACTCATTTCCTTGAAACCCCGACATACCCAGCCAGAGAACTCATTTCCTTGAAACACAGACATACCCAGCCAGAGAACTCATTTCCTTGAAACACAGACATACCCGGCCAGAGGAATAATTTCCTCCACAGATCCAGACAGAGAACTGGTGTGGATATCATTGATGTGTGTAGCGGGCAAAGGCTTACCTCTGCATAGGACCCAGTGCAGGTATAGTAATCTCTGGATAAGAGACCAAGGCTGGTTTGCTGGTCAAACTGTCAAAGGAGAGACACAAGCAGCCATTCATTAAAGAGCAGGGGAAAGACAATGCACTCACTGGACCATAAAGACATATCATCCATGGTCAGAAACTGCATCGTTGATAGTTGAGATGACTGGAAAACTGAACAGGAAATACAATGGCTCATTCATGGACATGCAATAGGGTTGGTAAGTACGTGTAGATGGATGTGTGTGCCTGTGTGTAATTCTGTAAGAGGTTATGTCTAGAGTCAGAGCATGTATTGTTGATGTAGGAGGTTCAGCGAGATTAGTGTGTGAATACTTAACACTGCAAAGGTTAGATTTAGGGTATACAAAGGTTAGATTTACGGTAGTTTCTTGAGCAAATTGGTACACTAAATCCCTAACTGGAGAGAGGGTTGAAAGGGTGCATGTGATGGGGTACAAGTGTGTTCATGTGTCTGTCATGTGATGGGGTACAAGTGTGTTCATGTGTCTGTCATGTGATGGGGTACAGGTGTGTTCATGTGTCTATCATGTGATGGGGTATACATTGCATACGGAAAGTATTCAGACCTCTTGACTTTTTCCACATTTTGTTACGTTACAGCCTTATTCTAAAATGAATTGAATTGTTTTTCCCCCCCTCATCAATCTACACACAATACCCCCATACTGACAAAGCAAAAACAGATTTGTAGAAATGTTTGCAAATGTATCAAAAATAACAAACTTAAATAGCACATTTACATAAGTATTCAGACCCTTTACTCAGTACTTTGTTGAAGCACATTTGGCAGCGATTACAGCCTCAAGTCTTCTTGGGTATGACGCTACAAGCTTGGCACACCTGTAATTGACAGAAAGTTCTGTCAGGTTAGATGGGGAGCGTCGCTGCACAACTATTTTCAGGTCTCTCCAGATATGTTCGATCAGGTTCAAGTCCAGGCTCTGGCTGGGCCACTCAAGGACATTCAGAGACTTGTCCCGAAGCCACTCCTGCGTTGTCTTGGCTGTGTGCTTAGGGTCGTTGTCCTGTTGGAAGGTGAACCTTCGCCCCAGTCTGAGGTCCTGTGCGCTCTGGAGCAGGATTTCATCAACGATCTCTCTGTACTTTGCTCCATTCATCATTCCCTCGATCCTGACTAGTCTCCCAGTCCCTGCCGCTGAAAAACATCTCCACAGAATGATGCTGCCACCACCATGCTTCACCGTAGGGATGGTGCCAGGTTTCCTCCAAACATGACGCTTGGCATTCAGGCAAAAGAGTTCAATCTTGGTTTCATCAGACCAGAGAATCTTGTTTCTCATGGTCTGAGAGTCCTTCAGGAGCCTTTTGGTAAACTCCAAGTGGGCTGTCATGTGCCTTTTACTGAGGAGTGGCTTCCATCTGGCAACTCTACCATAAAGGCCTGATCGATGGATTGCTGCAGAGATGGTTGTCCTTCTGGAAGGTTCTCCCATCTCCGTAGGGGAACTCTGGAGCTCTGTCAGAGTGACCATCGGTTTCGCTCGTCACCTCCCTGACCAAGGCCCTTCTCCCCTGATTGCTCATTTTGGCTGGGCGGCCAGCTCTAGGAAGAATCTTGGTGGTTCGAAACATCTTCCATTTAAGAATAATGGAAGCCATTGTGTTCTTGGGGACCTTCAATACTGCAGAAATCTGTTGATACCCTTTCCCAGAGCTGTACCTCGACAATATCCTGTCTCGGATCTCTATGGACAATTCCTTCGACCTCATGGTTTGGTTTTTGCTATGACATGCACTGTCAACTATGGGACCTTACATAGACAGGTGTGTGCCTTTCCAAATCATGTCCAATCAACTGAATTTACCACGGGTGGACTCCAATCAAGTTGTAGAAACATCTCAAGGATGCTCAATGGAAACAGGATGCACCTGAGCTCAATTCGTGTCTCATAGACAAAGGTCTGAATACTTATCTACATAAGGTATTTCTGTTTTAAAAAATATATACATTTGCAAAAAGTTCTAAAAACATGTTTTTGCTTTGTCCTTATGGGGTATTGTGTGCAGATTGTTTTGGAACAATTTTAAATGTAATCCATTTTAGAATAAGGCTGTAACGTAACAAAATGTAGAAAAGGGGAAGGTGTCTGAATACTTTCAGAATGACGGGGTACAGGTGTGTTCATGGGTCTGTCATGTGATGGGGTACAGGTGTGTTCATGTGTCTATCATGTGATGGGGTACAGGTGTGTTCATGGGTCTGTCATGTGATGGGGTACAGGTGTGTTCATGTGTCTATCATGTGATGGGGGTACAGGTGTGTTCATGTGTCTATCATGTGATGGGGTACAGGTGTGTTCATGTGTCTATCATGTGATGGGGTATACATTGCATACGGAAAGTATTCAGACCTCTTGACTTTTTCCACATTTTGTTACGTTACAGCCTTATTCTAAAATGAATTGAATTGTTTTTCCCCCTCATCAATCTACACACAATACCCCCATACTGACAAAGCAAAAACAGATTTGTAGAAATGTTTGCAAATGTATCAAAAATAACAAACTTAAATAGCACATTTACATAAGTATTCAGACCCTTTCCTCAGTACTTTGTTGAAGCACATTTGGCAGCGATTACAGCCTCAAGTCTTCTTGGGTATGACGCTACAAGCTTGGCACACCTGTAATTGGGGAATTTCTTCCATTTTTCCCTGCAAATCCTCTCAAGTTCTGTCAGGTTAGATGGGGAGCGTCGCTGCACAACTATTTTCAGGTCTCTCCAGAGATGTTCGATCAGGTTCAAGTCCAGGCTCTGGCTGGGCCACTCAAGGACATTCAGAGACTTGTCCCGAAGCCACTCCTGCGTTGTCTTGGCTGTGTGCTTAGGGTCGTTGTCCTGTTGGAAGGTGAACCTTCGCCCCAGTCTGAGGTCCTGTGCGCTCTGGAGCAGGTTTTCATCAACGATCTCTCTGTACTTTGCTCCATTCATCTTTCCCTCGATCCTGACTAGTCTCCCAGTCCCTGCCGCTGAAAAACATCTCCACAGAATGATGCTGCCACCACCATGCTTCACCGTAGGGATGGTGCCAGGTTTCCTCCAAACATGACGCTTGGCATTCAGGCAAAAGAGTTCAATCTTGGTTTCATCAGACCAGAGAATCTTGTTTCTCATGGTCTGAGAGTCCTTCAGGAGCCTTTTGGTAAACTCCAAGTGGGCTGTCATGTGCCTTTTACTGAGGAGTGGCTTCCATCTGGCAACTCTACCATAAAGGCCTGATCGATGGATTGCTGCAGAGATGGTTGTCCTTCTGGAAGGTTCTCCCATCTCCGTAGGGGAACTCTGGAGCTCTGTCAGAGTGACCATCGGGTTTCGTCGTCACCTCCCTGACCAAGGCCCTTCTCCCCTGATTGCTCATTTTGGCTGGGCGGCCAGCTCTAGGGAAGAATCTTGGTGGTTCGAAACATCTTCCATTTAAGAATAATGGAAGCCATTGTGTTCTTGGGGACCTTCAATGCTGCAGAAATCTGTTGATACCCTTTCCCAGAGCTGTACCTCGACAATATCCTGTCTCGGATCTCTATGGACAATTCCTTCGACCTCATGGTTTGGTTTTTGCTATGACATGCACTGTCAACTATGGGACCTTACATAGACAGGTGTGTGCCTTTCCAAATCATGTCCAATCAACTGAATTTACCACAGGTGGACTCCAATCAAGTTGTAGAAACATCTCAAGGATGCTCAATGGAAACAGGATGCACCTGAGCTCAATTTCGTGTCTCATAGACAAAGGTCTGAATACTTATCTACATAAGGTATTTCTGTTTTAAAAAAATATATACATTTGCAAAAAGTTCTAAAAACATGTTTTTGCTTTGTCCTTATGGGGTATTGTGTGCAGACTGTTTTGGAACAATTTTAAATGTAATCCATTTTAGAATAAGGCTGTAACGTAACAAAATGTAGAAAAGGGGAAGGTGTCTGAATACTTTCAGAATGATGGGGTACAGGTGTGTTCATGGGTCTGTCATGTGATGGGGTACAGGTGTGTTCATGTGTCTATCATGTGATGGGGTACAGGTGTGTTCATGGGTCTGTCATGTGATGGGGTACAGGTGTGTTCATGTGTCTATCATGTGATGGGGGTACAGGTGTGTTCATGTGTCTATCATGTGATGGGGTACAGGTGTGTTCATGTGTCTATCATGTGATGGGGTATACATTGCATACGGAAAGTATTCAGACCTCTTGACTTTTTCCACATTTTGTTACGTTACAGCCTTATTCTAAAATGAATTGAATTGTTTTCCCCCCTCATCAATCTACACAATACCCCCATACTGACAAAGCAAAAACAGATTTGTAGAAATGTTTGCAAATGTATCAAAAATAACAAACTTAAATAGCACATTTACATAAGTATTCAGACCCTTTACTCAGTACTTTGTTGAAGCACATTTGGCAGCGATTACAGCCTCAAGTCTTCTTGGGTATGACGCTACAAGCTTGGCACACCTGTAATTGGGGAATTTCTTCCATTTTTTCCCTGCAGATCCTCTCAAGTTCTGTCAGGTTAGATGGGGAGCGTCGCTGCACAGCTATTTTCAGGTCTCTCCAGATATGTTCGATCAGGATCAAGTCCAGGCTCTGGCTGGGCCACTCAAGGACATTCAGAGACTTGTCCCGAAGCCACTCATGCGTTGTCTTGGCTGTGTGCTTAGGGTCGTTGTCCTGTTGGAAGGTGAACCTTCGCCCCAGTCTGAGGTCCTGTGCGCTCTGGAGCAGGATTTCATCAACGATCTCTCTGTACTTTGCTCCATTCATCATTCCCTCGATCCTGACTAGTCTCCCAGTCCCTGCCGCTGAAAAACATCTCCACAGAATGATGCTGCCACCACCATGCTTCACCGTAGGGATGGTGCCAGGTTTCCTCCAAACATGACGCTTGGCATTCAGGCAAAGAGTTCAATCTTGGTTTCATCAGACCAGAGAATCTTGTTTCTCATGGTCTGAGAGTCCTTCAGGAGCCTTTTGGTAAACTCCAAGTGGGCTGTCATGTGCCTTTTACTGAGGAGTGGCTTCCATCTGGCAACTCTACCATAAAGGCCTGATCGATGGATTGCTGCAGAGATGGTTGTCCTTCTGGAAGGTTCTCCCATCTCCGTAGGGGAACTCTGGAGCTCTGTCAGAGTGACCATCGGTTTCGTCGTCACCTCCCTGACCAAGGCCCTTCTCCCCTGATTGCTCATTTTGGCTGGGCGGCCAGCTCTAGGAAGAATCTTGGTGGTTCGAAACATCTTCCATTTAAGAATAATGGAAGCCATTGTGTTCTTGGGGACCTTCAATACTGCAGAAATCTGTTGATACCCTTTCCCAGAGCTGTACCTCGACAATATCCTGTCTCGGATCTCTATGGACAATTCCTTCGACCTCATGGTTTGGTTTTTGCTATGACATGCACTGTCAACTATGGGACCTTACATAGACAGGTGTGTGCCTTTCCAAATCATGTCCAATCAACTGAATTTACCACGGGTGGACTCCAATCAAGTTGTAGAAACATCTCAAGGATGCTCAATGGAAACAGGATGCACCTGAGCTCAATTCGTGTCTCATAGACAAAGGTCTGAATACTTATCTACATAAGGTATTTCTGTTTTAAAAATATATACATTTGCAAAAAGTTCTAAAAACATGTTTTTGCTTTGTCCTTATGGGGTATTGTGTGCAGATTGTTTTGGAACAATTTTAAATGTAATCCATTTTAGAATAAGGCTGTAACGTAACAAAATGTAGAAAAGGGGAAGGTGTCTGAATACTTTCAGAATGACGGGGTACAGGTGTGTTCATGGGTCTGTCATGTGATGGGGTACAGGTGTGTTCATGTGTCTATCATGTGATGGGGTACAGGTGTGTTCATGGGTCTGTCATGTGATGGGGTACAGGTGTGTTCATGTGTCTATCATGTGATGGGGTACAGGTGTGTTCATGTGTCTATCATGTGATGGGGTACAGGTGTGTTCATGTGTCTATCATGTGATGGGGTATACATT
This sequence comes from Coregonus clupeaformis, assembly GCF_020615455.1. Classification (NCBI taxonomy): domain Eukaryota; kingdom Metazoa; phylum Chordata; class Actinopteri; order Salmoniformes; family Salmonidae; genus Coregonus; species Coregonus clupeaformis. The sequence continues at coordinate 35,320,097 of NC_059197.1, forward strand.
GCATACGGAAAGTATTCAGACCTCTTGACTTTTTCCACATTTTGTTACGTTACAGCCTTATTCTAAAATGAATTGAATTGTTTTTCCCCCCCTCATCAATCTACACACAATACCCCCATACTGACAAAGCAAAAACAGATTTGTAGAAATGTTTGCAAATGTATCAAAAATAACAAACTTAAATAGCACATTTACATAAGTATTCAGACCCTTTCCTCAGTACTTTGTTGAAGCACATTTGGCAGCGATTACAGCCTCAAGTCTTCTTGGGTATGACGCTACAAGCTTGGCACACCTGTAATTGGGGAATTTCTTCCATTTTTCCCTGCAAATCCTCTCAAGTTCTGTCAGGTTAGATGGGGAGCGTCGCTGCACAACTATTTTCAGGTCTCTCCAGAGATGTTCGATCAGGTTCAAGTCCAGGCTCTGGCTGGGCCACTCAAGGACATTCAGAGACTTGTCCCGAAGCCACTCCTGCGTTGTCTTGGCTGTGTGCTTAGGGTCGTTGTCCTGTTGGAAGGTGAACCTTCGCCCCAGTCTGAGGTCCTGTGCGCTCTGGAGCAGGTTTTCATCAACGATCTCTCTGTACTTTGCTCCATTCATCTTTCCCTCGATCCTGACTAGTCTCCCAGTCCCTGCCGCTGAAAAACATCTCCACAGAATGATGCTGCCACCACCATGCTTCACCGTAGGGATGGTGCCAGGTTTCCTCCAAACATGACGCTTGGCATTCAGGCAAAAGAGTTCAATCTTGGTTTCATCAGACCAGAGAATCTTGTTTCTCATGGTCTGAGAGTCCTTCAGGAGCCTTTTGGTAAACTCCAAGTGGGCTGTCATGTGCCTTTTACTGAGGAGTGGCTTCCATCTGGCAACTCTACCATAAAGGCCTGATCGATGGATTGCTGCAGAGATGGTTGTCCTTCTGGAAGGTTCTCCCATCTCCGTAGGGGAACTCTGGAGCTCTGTCAGAGTGACCATCGGTTTCGTCGTCACCTCCCTGACCAAGGCCCTTCTCCCCTGATTGCTCATTTTGGCTGGGCGGCCAGCTCTAGGAAGAATCTTGGTGGTTCGAAACATCTTCCATTTAAGAATAATGGAAGCCATTGTGTTCTTGGGGACCTTCAATGCTGCAGAAATCTGTTGATACCCTTTCCCAGAGCTGTACCTCGACAATATCCTGTCTCGGATCTCTATGGACAATTCCTTCGACCTCATGGTTTGGTTTTTGCTATGACATGCACTGTCAACTATGGGACCTTACATAGACAGGTGTGTGCCTTTCCAAATCATGTCCAATCAACTGAATTTACCACAGGTGGACTCCAATCAAGTTGTAGAAACATCTCAAGGATGCTCAATGGAAACAGGATGCACCTGAGCTCAATTTCGTGTCTCATAGACAAAGGTCTGAATACTTATCTACATAAGGTATTTCTGTTTAAAAAAATATATACATTTGCAAAAAGTTCTAAAAACATGTTTTTGCTTTGTCCTTATGGGGTATTGTGTGCAGACTGTTTTGGAACAATTTTAAATGTAATCCATTTTAGAATAAGGCTGTAACGTAACAAAATGTAGAAAAGGGGAAGGTGTCTGAATACTTTCAGAATGATGGGGTACAGGTGTGTTCATGGGTCTGTCATGTGATGGGGTACAGGTGTGTTCATGTGTCTATCATGTGATGGGGTACAGGTGTGTTCATGGGTCTGTCATGTGATGGGGTACAGGTGTGTTCATGTGTCTATCATGTGATGGGGTACAGGTGTGTTCATGTGTCTATCATGTGATGGGGTACAGGTGTGTTCATGTGTCTATCATGTGATGGGGTATACATTGCATACGGAAAGTATTCAGACCTCTTGACTTTTTCCACATTTTGTTACGTTACAGCCTTATTCTAAAATGAATTGAATTGTTTTCCCCCCCCCTCATCAATCTACACACAATACCCCCATACTGACAAAGCAAAAACAGATTTGTAGAAATGTTTGCAAATGTATCAAAAATAACAAACTTAAATAGCACATTTACATAAGTATTCAGACCCTTTACTCAGTACTTTGTTGAAGCACATTTGGCAGCGATTACAGCCTCAAGTCTTCTTGGGTATGACGCTACAAGCTTGGCACACCTGTAATTGGGGAATTTCTTCCATTTTTCCCTGCAGATCCTCTCAAGTTCTGTCAGGTTAGATGGGGAGCGTCGCTGCACAGCTATTTTCAGGTCTCTCCAGATATGTTCGATCAGGATCAAGTCCAGGCTCTGGCTGGGCCACTCAAGGACATTCAGAGACTTGTCCCGAAGCCACTCATGCGTTGTCTTGGCTGTGTGCTTAGGGTCGTTGTCCTGTTGGAAGGTGAACCTTCGCCCCAGTCTGAGGTCCTGTGCGCTCTGGAGCAGGTTTTCATCAACGATCTCTCTGTACTTTGCTCCATTCATCTTTCCCTCGATCCTGACTAGTCTCCCAATCCCTGCCGCTGCAAAACATCTCCACAGAATGATGCTGCCACCACCATGCTTCACCGTAGGGATGGTGCCAGGTTTCCTCCAGACATGACGCTTCGCATTCAGGCAAAAGAGTTCAATCTTGGTTTCATCAGACCAGAGAATCTTGTTTGTCATGGTCTGAGAGTCCTTCAGGAGCCTTTTGGTAAACTCCAATTGGGCTGTCATGTGCCTTTTACTGAGGAGTGGCTTCCGTCTGGCCACTCTACCATAAAGGCCTGATTGGTGGAGTGCTGCAGAGATGGTTATCCTTCTGGAAGGTTCTCCCATCTCCGTAGAGGAACTCTGGAGCTCTGTCAGAGTGACCATCGGTTTCGTCGTCACCTCCCTGACCAAGGCCCTTCTCCCCTGATTGCTCATTTTGGCTGGGCGGCCAGCTCTAGGAAGAATCTTGGTGGTTCGAAACATCTTCCATTTAAGAATAATGGAGGCCATTGTGTTCTTGGGGACCTTCAATGCTGCAGAAATCTGTTGATACCCTTTCCCAGAGCTGTACCTCGACAATATCCTGTCTCGGATCTCTATGGACAATTCCTTCGACCTCATGGTTTGGTTTTTGCTATGACATGCACTGTCAACTATGGGACCTTACATAGACAGGTGTGTGCCTTTCCAAATCATGTCCAATCAACTGAATTTACCACAGGTGGACTCCAATCAAGTTGTAGAAACATCTCAAGGATGCTCAATGGAAACAGGATGCACCTGAGCTCAATTTCAAGCTCAACTTTCTGTGTCAGAAAATGCCTATGTAACAGACATGTATGGTCAACTGAATGAACTGAATGGAAGCATGCAGGGGAAATACAAAAACATTCTACAGATGGGTGACCGAATCAGTGGATTCAGATCAGAAGAATTCTTATTGGAGAGAGTCTTTCAAAAGCCAACCATGCCCCCGTCCCTCGGCTGTGTATGTTTCTAACAGAAAACAGCATCATAAAGTGTCCTACACGAGTGATGACTGCTCACGTCTCATAGACAAAGGTCTGAATACTTATCTACATAAGGTATTTCTGTTTAAAAAAATATATACCTTTGCAAAAAGTTCTAAAAACATGTTTTTGCTTTATCCTTATGGGGTATTGTCACGGTTTCGGCCGAGGCGGCCCCTCCTCCTTGTTCGGGCAGGTTTCGGCGTTCGTCGTCTCCGGAGTACTAGCTGCCACCGTTCTATGTTTCATGTTTGATTGGTTTTGTCTGTTTGTCACACCTGTTTTGTGTTATGTCTCATTAAGCACCCTATTTAGTTCCTTGTTGTGAGTTTAGGTGTTGTGTGTAATTGTTCCCATTGTCGTGTTGTTGCGCTACCCGTTTCGGTGCGCTATTTGTAGCTTTCCTCCTTGTTTATTTTATTTATTTATTTATTTATTTTATTTATTTTTATTTTTATTTATTTTTAGTCATTTAGCAGACGCTCTTATCCAGAGCGACTTACATGAGCAATTAGGGTTAAGTGCCTTGCTCAAGGGCACATCGACAGATCTTTCACCTAGTCGGCTCGGGGATTAGAACCAGCGACCTTTCGGTTACTGGCACAACGCTCTTAACCACTAAGCTACCTGCCGCCCCATGCACCTTGAAGTGTGGAAAAGGTTTTATTACAAGGTAATTTGTGATTTGACTATTTACAATGAGTAGTGCCCAGCATGAATCCTTTAGGTATCTTTACCACTGAGAGGTGCGGCAATTGAAATGCTTTAAGAAATATCAACCTGTAAAAATACAGTACATAATCCCAAAAATATGTATTAGTCCACAAGAAGGGGTATACATTCATGTTTAAGTTCCCTAGTAGTAGGCAAACTAGATTTTGTGTGATGATTCTGTCTTGTCTTGAAACTTCTGAGATTAATTTGGGATACTTAAAAATTATAACAAAAAGCTAAATTATTGGCATTCCTCAGTAAACTCTACTCAGACACCCAGATTACTCTGAGCAGTTATAATCAGCATGTATTACGACCAGGTGTGCTTCCTGATGAGGCAAACATCACACTTCACAAGCTCATGATCAAAACCTATGCTACTGCCCTTAATTAGGCGCAATTAGGCGCATTTTAGGAGAGGATTTTCGCACATGTTTTGTGCGCTCGTTTGTTTACGCCTGTGTGCGCTTTTCTCGCCTCCGGGCTGTTTGGATTGTATTTTTATGTGCTCTACTAAAAGTATTTGTTGGACTTAACTTCTGCGTCCTGCGCCTGATTCCACACCACACCAATCTACAGCAACACCTGACAGAATTACACACCATCGCATGGAATCAGCAGGAGCACCCACCGACATCATGGAGGAGCGTCTCCGTGGTCAAGACGATCGGATTAACCAGATCGGGCACGCCCTGGACCGGGTGATGAACATTCTCCATCGATGGGAGACCAGCGATGTACCCACACCTCCACCTACCGCACCATCACCATCGGTCAGCCCGCCCCGTCCAACAACCGGAACCCAGTGGGATTCGGCTCTCGCTCCCGAGGGCGTACGACGGCACCGCTGCCGGGTGTCAGGGGTTCCTGTTACAGGTGGAACTCTACCTTGCCACCGTACACCCGGCGCCCTCGGGACACGAGAGCGTTTCCGCCCTCATCTCCTGTCTCACCGGCAAGGCGTTGGAGTGGGCCAACGCCGAATGGAGGAGAATAGACGCCGCCACTGTCACCTATGCGGAGTTCTCCCGCCGCTTCCGTGCGGTCTTAGACCATCCACCAGAAGGGAAGGCGGCGGGGGAGCGTCTATTCTACCTCCGGCAGGGGATGAGGAGCGCTCAAGAGTTTGCGCTGGAGTTCCGGACTCTAGCGGCAGATGCAGGGTGGAATGAGCGGGCCCTCATAGACCACTTTAGATGCAGCCTTCGGGAGGACGTCCGCAGAGAGTTAGCGTGCAGGGATACTACACTATCATTTGACCAGTTGGTGGACATGGCCATTCGGCTGGACACCCTGCTCGCGACCCGCGGACGTCCCAGGTGGGGGTCGCCCATTCCACCCTCCAGCGCCTCCGAGCCGAGCCCGATGGAGCTCGGAGGTGCTGGCGCTAGAGGGGGGAGAAGAAGGAGCCCGAGGGGGGCGGTCTCCTGCACCAACTGTGGCCGCGGAGGGCACACCGCGGCTAGGTGCTGGGGAGGGTCCCCTGGTGAGGGAGACGGCAGGTCACACATTGGGGAGTCCTCCCAGGTGAGTAGGCGCCCTACTTACCCAGAGCTTTCTGTCGTACACATAACTATACCTGTTTGTTTTCCACAGGTTGCACCTCGTTCCCAGCATAAGGCGCTAGTCGATTCAGGCGCAGCTGGGAATTTTGTAGATCGTAAATTCTGTGTTGAGTTAGGGATTCCCCTCCTTCCGGTTGATAAGCCTTTCCCTGTACATGCCCTAGATAGTCGTCCGTTGGGATCTGGGTTGATTAGGGAGGTCACGGCGCCACTTAGGATGAAGACGCAGGGGGGTCATGAGGAGACGATTCAACTCTATCTGATCGACTCTCCTGCGTATCCGGTGGTACTGGGGCTTCCCTGGTTGATTACCCATGATCCTACGATTTCGTGGCGAGAGAAGGCTCTTAAAGGGTGGTCTGCTCAGTGTGAGGGGCTATGTCTGGGTGTTTCCGTAGGGGCGACTTCGGTGGAGAGTCCGAACCAGATGCCAGCACTGCACATTCCGCCTGAGTATGAGGATTTGGCACTCGTGTTTAGTAAGACTAGAGCGGCACGGTTGCCGCCTCATAGACAGGGGGATTGTGCGATAGACCTCCAGGCAGGAGCTGCGCTCCCGCGGAGCCATGCGTATCCTTTGTCACAGGAGGAGAAAGGGGCAATGGAGACATACATTGCAGAGTCTCTGAGACAGGGATACATACGGCCCTCCACTTCTCCCGCGTCCTCGAGCTTCTTTTTTGTGAAGAAAAAGGATGGAGGTTTGCGTCCGTGTATTGATTACCGCGGTCTCAATCAGGTGACTGTGAAATATAGTTATCCACTCCCGCTGATTGCGACCATGACGGAGTCCTTACACGGGGCACGGTTCTTCACAAAATTGGACCTCAGGAGCGCATATAGCTTGGTGCGCATTAGGGAGGGCGATGAGTGGAAGACAGCATTTAGTACTACCTCCGGCCATTACGAGTATCTCGTCATGCCATATGGTTTAATGAATGCTCCATCAGTCTTCCAATCTTTTGTAGATTAGATTTTCCGGGACATGCAGGCGCAGGGAGTAGTGGTGTACATAGATGATATTCTAGTATACAGTTCTACTCGGGCCGAGCATGTAGCCCTGGTGCGCAGGGTATTGAGGAGATTGTTGGAGCATGACCTGTATGTCAAAGCCGAGAGATGTCTGTTCTTTCAGGAGTCGGTCTCCTTTTTGGGTTATCAGTTGTCTGCGTCAGGGGTGAGAATAGAGGTTGACCGTGTGTCTGCCGTGCGTAATTGGCAAACCCCAACTACGGTTAAAGAGGTGCAGCGGTTCTTGGGTTTTGCAAATTACTACCGGAGGTTTATCCGGGGTTTTGGACAGGTGGCAGCTCCCATAACGTCTCTTCTGAAGGGGGGTCCTGTGCGCTTGCGGTGGTCGGCTGAGGCGGACAGGGCTTTTGGGAGACTGAAGGACCTGTTTACCTCGGCTCCAGTGCTGGCGCACCCGGATCCCACTTTACCCTTCCAAGTAGAGGTAGACGCGTCTGAGGCCGGTATCGGGGCAGTTCTTTCACAACGGTCCGGCACACCACCTAAACTCCGCCCCTGTGCTTTTTATTCTAAAAAGCTCAGTCCGGCGGAGCGGAATTATGACGAAGGGGACAGGGAGCTGTTAGCCGTAGTACAGGCCCTAAAGGTGTGGAGGCATTGGCTTGAGGGGGCTCAACACCCTTTCCTCATTCTGACTGACCACCGTAACCTGGAATACATTCGGGCAGCTAGGAGACTGAATCCTCGCCAGGCTCGATGGACTATGTTTCTCGCCCGGTTTGTGTTCAAGATCACTTACATCCCTGGGTCCCAGAACGGGAAGGCAGATGCCCTGTCTCGGCAGTATGACACGGAGGAGAGGTGCGTGGAACCCACTCCCATACTACCGGAGTCTTGTCTGGTTGCACCGGTGGTATGGGAGGTCGATGCGGAGATCGAGCGGGCATTACGCACCGACCCTAGCCCTCCACAGTGTCCGGTGGGTCGGACGTACGTCCCGCTCGAGGTCCGGGATCGGCTGATTTATTGGGCTCACACGTCACCCTCCTCTGGACATCCAGGTATTGGCCGGACAGTGCACTGCCTTAGTACAAAGTACTGGTGGCCAACGTTAGCCAGGGATGTGAGGATTTATGTCTCCTCCTGCTCAGTGTGTGCCCAGTGTAAGGCGCCCAGACACTTGCCCAGGGGTAAATTACAACCCCTGCCCGTTCCACAACGACCCTGGTCTCACCTCTCGGTGGATTTTGTTACCGACCTTCCCTCCTCACAAGGGAATACCACCATCCTGGTCGTTGTGGATCGGTTCTCGAAGGCCTGTCGTCTCCTTCCCATGCCGGGTCTTCCTACTGCCCTACAGACCGCTGAGGCTCTATTTACTCACGTCTTCCGGCATTACGGGGTACCCGAGGATATAGTGTCTGATCGAGGCCCCCAGTTTACCTCCAGAGTCTGGAGAGCCTTTATGGAACGGTTGGGGGTTTCGGTGAGCCTTACCTCGGGTTACCACCCGGAGAGTAATGGGCAGGTCGAACGAGTCAACCAGGATGTGGGTAGGTTTCTGAGGTCATATTGTCAGGACCGGCCGGAGGAGTGGGCGAGATATGTGCCCTGGGCCGAGATGGCACAGAACTCTCTCCGCCACTCCTCCACTAAACTAACCCCTTTCCAGTGTGTGTTAGGGTACCAGCCGGTTCTGGCACCTTGGCATGAGAGCCAGATCGAGGCCCCTGCTGTGGATGAGTGGGTGCGGCGCTCGGAGGAGACGTGGAACGCTGCACACGTCCATCTGCAGCGAGCCATCCGTCGACAGAAGACGAGCGCCGACCTCCACCGCAGTGAGGGGCCAGTGTACGCACCTGGAGATCGAGTCTGGCTCTCAACCAGAAACCTGCCCCTCCGCCTGCCCTGCCGGAAGCTGGGTCGGCGGTTTGTGGGGCCTTTTAAAGTCCTGAGGAGATTGAACGAGGTGTGTTACCGGTTACAACTGCCCATTGATTACAAGAATATTAACCCCTCGTTCCATGTGTCTCTCCTCAGGCCGGTGGTAGCTGGTCCACTCCAGGACTTTGAGATAGAAGAGACTCCTCCGCCCCCGTTGGACATCGAGGGGGCTCCGGCGTACACTGTTCGGACCATCCTGGATTCGAGACGCCGGATGGGGGGTCTCCAATATCTCGTGGAGTGGGAGGGGTACGGCCCGGAGGAGCGGTGCTGGGTGCCGAGGAGGGACATTCTGGACCCGTCCCTTCTGATCGAATTCCATCGTGGTCATCCTACGCGCCCTGCTCCGCGTCCTCCTGGTCGTCCCCGAGGCCGGGGGGCGGCGCACGGCTGGAGCCGCGCGTCAAGGGGGGGGGTACTGTCACGGTTTCGGCCGAGGCGGCCCCTCCTCCTTGTTCTGGCAGGTTTCGGCGGTCGTCGTCTCCGGAGTACTAGCTGCCACCGTTCTATGTTTCATGTTTGATTGGTTTTGTCTGTTTGTCACACCTGTTTTGTGTTATGTCTCATTAAGCACCCTATTTAGTTCCTTGTTGTGAGTTTAGGTGTTGTGTGTAATTGTTCCCGTTGTCGTGTTGTTGCGCTACCCGTTTCGGTGCGCTATTTGTAGCTTTCCTCCTTGTTTATTTTAGGAGAGGATTTTCGCACATGTTTTGTGCGCTCGTTTGTTTACGCCTGTGTGCGCTTTTCTCGCCTCCGGGCTGTTTGGATTGTATTTTTGTGTGCTCTACTAAAAGTCTTTGTTGGACTTAACTTCTGCGTCCTGCGCCTGATTCCACACCACACCAATCTACAGCAACACCTGACAGGTATTGTGTGCATATTGTTTTGGAACAATTTTAAATGTAATCCATTTTAGAATAAGGCTGTAACGTAACAAAATGTAGAAAAGGGGAAGGGGTCTGAATACTTTCAGAATGATGGGGTACAGGTGTGTCCACGTGTCTATCATGTGATGGGGTACAGGTGTGTTAATGTGTCTATCATGTGATGGGGTACAGGTGTCAATAGAAAGTATACACCAACCTTGGATTTCTTAACATTCTATTGTGTTACAGGGGGATTAAAATGTATTTTATTGTCTTTTTTTTAAATCTTTTTTTTCAAGGATCTACGACTGTGAAGAGACAAGGGTTTAGATACACGCATACATTGTGATAATGTTGTATGGTGGTATTAAACATTTTGTATTGTAGATAGGTAGTGGTGTAATAATGTCATATGACGTACTGTTTTATATTTTGTTTTATATGTAATGTAAGTGCTTTAATATGTTTGGACCCCAGGAAGAGTAGCTGCTGCCAATGGGAATCCCTAATAAATACACCAAATAATCTGTAATGTCAAAGTGGAAGAAAAATTCATTAAAAATAAAGAATATTAATGAAAAGTAAAACACTAATATATCTTGATTAGATAAGTATTCACCCCCCTGAGTCAACACATTTTAGAAACACCTTTGGCAGTGATTACAGCTGTGAGTCTTCTTGCGTAAGTCTCATAAGAGCTTTGTGAAATATATGTTCCCATTATTATTTTCATAATTCTTCAAGCTCTGTCAAGGTGTTGGGGTTCATGGCTAGACAGCCATTTTCAAGTCTTGTCATAGATTTTCAAGCCGATTTAAGTCAAAACTGTAACTTGGCCGCTCAGGAACATTCTCCGTCTTCTTCTAAGCAACTCCAGTGTAGATTTGGAATTGTGTTATAGGTTATTGTCCTGCTGAAAGGTGAAATATTTTCACATACACCAGATAGGAGCAGTGAAATGTGTCATTTTACAGGGTCAGCCATAGTAGTACGGCGCCCCTGGAGCAAATTAAGGTTAAGTGCCTTGCTCAAGGGCACAGACAGATTTCTCACCTTGCTCAAGGGCACATCGACAGATTTCTCACCTTGTCAAGGGCACAGACAGATTTCTCACCTTGCTCAAGGGCAAATCGACAGATTTCTCACCTTGTCAAGGGCACAGACAGATTTCTCACCTTGTCAAGGGCACATCGACAGATTTCTCACCTTGTCAAGGGCACAGACAGATTTCTCACCTTGTCAAGGGCACAGACAGATTTCTCACCTTGTCAAGGGCACAGACAGATTTCTCACCTTGTCAAGGGCACAGACATATCTCTCACCTTGCTCAAGGGCACAGACAGATTTCTCACCTTGTCAAGGGCACAGACAGATTTCTCACCTTGTCAAGGGCACAGACATATTTCTCACCTTGCTCAAGGGCACAGACAGATTTCTCACCTTGTCAAGGGCACAGACAGATTTCTCATCTTGTCGGCTCAGGTATTTAAACAAACAACCTTCCAGTTACTGGCCCAACGCTCTAACCGCTAGGCTACCTGCCACCTCTCCCAGTGTCTGGTGTAAAGCAGACAAGCAGGTTTTCCTCTAGGATTTTGCCTGTGCTTAGCTCCATCCCGTTTCTTTTCATCCTGAAAAACTCCCCAGCATTTGCCGATGTCAACAATACCCTTACCATGATGCAGCCACCACCATGCTTGAAAAAAGGGTTGGCAGATACTCAGTGACGTGTTGTGTTGGATTTGCCTCAAACATAACTACAACGTTATCGATTCATCCTCAGTTTTCTCCCATCACAGCCATTTGAACTCTGTAGCCATTTTAAAATCACCAATGGCCTCATGGTGACATCCCTGAGCAGTTTCATTCCTGTCCTGCAGCTCAGTTCAGGAGGACAACTGTATATCTTTGATGTGTCTGGGTGGTTTTAATACATAATCCACAGCATAATTATTAACTTGACCATGCGTAAAGAGATATTCAATGTCTGATTTGATATTGTTACCCATCTACCAACCACTGCCCTTCTTCATGAGGCTTTTGAAAAGCTCCCTGGTCTTTGTAATTGAATCTGTGCTTGAAATGCAATACTTGACTGAGGGACCTTACAGATGTTTTTATGGAAACAGAAGAAGGGGTAGTCATAAAAAAATGATGTCAACCACAGGGGGTTGGTGGCACCTTAATTGGGGAGGACGGGCCCATGGTAATGGCTGGAGCGGAATTAGTGGAATGGTATGAAATACGGTACATCAAACATGGTTTCCATGTGTTTGATGCCATTCCATTCACGCCATTCCAGCCATTATTATGAGCCATCCTCCCCTCAGCAGCCTCTACTGATATCAACCCCTATTACTTCACACCGAATGATTCCATTAAACTTATGTGATTTGTTGAGCCAAATGTTATTTCTGAACTAATTTAGGCTTGCCTAAATAAAGGGGGGGAGGGATACTTATGCAAAGACTATATATATATATTTATTTTTTATTTTTTATTTTTTAAATTAATTTGCAAAAATGTGTAGAATTTTGTTTTCACTTTGACATTATGGACTATTTTGTGTAGATCAATGAAAAAAAAAAAAAATTTAAATACATATTTCAATCCCACTTTGTAACACAACAAAATGTGAATCAAGTTAAAAGGGGTGTAGACCTTTCTATAGGTAGGTGTGTTCGAGTGACTGTGCATGTGACTGTGTATGTGACTGTGCATGTGACTGTGCATGTGACTGTGCATGTGACTGTGCATGTGACTGTGCATGTGACTGTGCATGTGACGGCGACTATTCTTTTGCACACCTACATGAATGACGTGTGAATTGGAATCTTTGTCATCAGTGCCGATAAAAAAATTAACCAAGACTTGAGTTCCGTATTTCTCGTTTAGTCTGGCAATGGCATCCTCCAACTTCCATGTGTCACCTAAGTGGGCAAGGAGAGGAGAGGAGAGGAGAGGAGAGGAGAGGAGAGGAGAGGAGAGGAGAGGAGAGGAGAGGAGAGGAGAGGAGAGGATTGAGGACGGGTAAACCAAAATAGGCGTAGGAGTCACAGTGGTAGAAGTGTATAGTGTAGTTTACCATAGACAGTCTCCCATTGGTCTGTAGCTATTGGCCACTCAAACACATTAGGGAGCATGTCTAGTAAAGGAGCTCCGCCCCTTTTCTCAATCTGACCTTCAGAGGAGGGGGGGGACAAAGGGACCCAGGTTAACTCACAGTTTAAAGGTAGACAACTAATTGGACTGAAATGACTGACTGAATTGAAATGTAAATTGACCTCAACAAAACAGACCAGCAGACTCACTCTCATTGGTGCAGGATTTGTAGAGGGTCTTGGCTTTAGTGAGGGCGCTAGCCTCCCCCTCCACGCTTCTCTCCAGAACACCTACAATGGGGGGCAAAATATTTGCAGCACATCTATGTTGTTTGTTTTTAAACTGAAAATAAAAAGAGGTTCAGAGATCAGTTCAACTGTGAGTGTTGTGAGTAACATGGAGCATGTGAGCTGTGTGTTTTGGAGGACAGAGAATGTCCCCCTCTGAGGGACTGTAACAGGTCTCTTTAGACCAGACAGAATGCAGCCAGACTCCAAGCCAAGGAGCTGTCAGTCTGCTGGCACCGCTGCTTTTCACCACATAACAAACATTGAGAAACATCACAGAACTGTGGAAATACAAAAACAAGCAGGAAAAACCAATGCTTTAAATCTGCGGTCATTCCCACACGCACTGGTAATAGTAGGAAGAAACCCATTTCCTAGAGCCAAAGAATAATTTTATTTTGCTCTATACCCTTTTTGTATCGCCCACTCTCTCTCTCTACCTCTCCTATGCCCCACACTCTTTCTTCATTCTTACAGTAACAGCTCTCTGCTCCACCCTCATTCTTCATTCTTACAGTAACAGCTCTCTGCCATCTCAACTCTTTCTTCATTCTTAGAGTAACAGCTCTCTGCTCCACCCTCATTCTTCATTCTTACAGTAACAGCTCTCTGCCATCTCAACTCTTTCTTCATTCTTACAGTAACAGCTCTCTGCTCCACCCTCATTCTTCATTCTTACAGTAACAGCTCTCTGCCATCTCAACTCTTTCTTCATTCTTACAGAAACAGCTCTGTGCCATCTCAACTCTTTCTTCATTCTTACAGTAACAGCTCTCTGCCATCTCAACTCTTTCTTCATTCTTACAGAAAACAGCTCTGTGCCATCTCAACTCTTTCTTCATTCTTACAGCAACAGCTCTCTGCCATCTCAACTCTTTCTTCATTTTTACAGTAACAGCTCTCTGCCATCTCAACTCTCATTCTTCCTCTTTCCCCTCTACCCCAATTCCCTCTCCTCATCCCCTGTTCTGGTTAGGGCAGAACCCCTGTGATCTCATTACCTAGTGGGCACACTATTTATGTGCTCATGTAATCGTAATGAAGCGCTGGGTTAGGAACCCTTCATTAGGTGCTTCCTGCCAAAGGGCGCAGATCATGTGTGATTGGATTAATAACTGAATAGGGAGGGGGGGGGTCTGTTTGGATTAAAGACCACCTGATGCTCGTGTTGCAAACACCCCTTTAAATACAAGTTCACCTTCTTTGGAAGCTTTTGGGGCTACCCTTTACTTTTTGCACGTTTAACACTTTTTTTTTGGAAAGTGGAGAGGAGTTATTTTGATGTCTTTTTCCACTCTGTGGTTCTGACGCTGTTTACGGTGCTGTGGTATAACTCCTGACACCCAGAACACACACACACGTGCATGCACACACACAGTTAAATAATGTGACCTTATCTGGCCCCAACCTCAGGGCCCATCCTGATAAAAAGGAACAAAACAGGAAGTGTCTCCCCAGAGCCAATCCTCCATGTAATATGTATTCAACACAGAACACTGCAGAGCCCCCGTCCCTCACGTCCACCACATGGACTCAACTAGGGTAGATCACACTGGAAACAACTGTATTGTTGCTGAAGAGCTGAATATGGAGCACAGATCTGTCTGATTTAGTGCTGTCTGACCCTCTGTGATGGTCATAAGATGCCTGACGCACCGTTAAAATCTCAGACTTCAGTGTGTTCAAAATAACTGGGAACTCTGAAAAAAAGGAGCTCCGACTGGGGAGAAAAAAAACAATCTATTTAAAACGGTCATCCAACTTGGGAACGCAGGCTCCCATTCTGTCACATCCTTTGTGATGTCATAAGACGTCTGACTGACAAGAATTCTGGGTGTGTTCAAGCGGTAAGCCTAAGGAAGCTCACTGTAGAACAAAGTCAGTGAGTGAAGTTAAGCGAGGTGCATCTGCGACAGCTGAAAGTCAGACATTGACGTGGTTGTCCAATAGCAAGGCTCAGATCAACATGTCAGTGTTGCCATCGTTTATAAAAGTTGTTCTTTATAATGTTGAAATAAACAAGTCTCCAACCCCCATATCACACACTCACAAACTGAAACCATGTGTACTATATATATATATATATATATATATATATATATATATATGCATATCATTTGTATATATCCACTGTGAACATGAATCACGGCAAAGTTGGTTCCTGTTTCAGTCATGTCTTTGGTCACATTCGCGTGAGTCAAACAAAACAAAGAATGATTGGTTGACAATAGAGCCTCCCACAATGCAGGAGGAAGTTGGTGAAGAGCAACTGCAGAAACTTGCAGTCGACTGCAGTCAAAACTTGTAAAGGTCATGCAGTCGACTGCGGTCAAAACTTGTAAAGTTCATGCAGTCGACATGTACAGTTGAAGTCGGAAGTTTACATACACCTTAGCCATATACATTTAAACTCAGTTTTTCACAATTCCTGATATTTAATCCTAGTAAAAATTCCCTGTTTTAGGTCAGTTAGGATCATCACTTTATTTTAAGAATGTGAAATGTCAGAATAATTGTAGAGAGAACGATTTATTTCAGCTTTTATTTCTTTCATCACATTACCATTGGGTCAGAAGTTTACATACACTCAATTAGTATTTGGTAGCATTGCCTTTAAATTGTTTAACTTCAAATGTTTCGGGTAGCCTTCCACAAGCTTCCCACAATAAGTTGAGTGAATTTTAGCCCATTCCTCCTGACAGAGCTGGTGTAACTGAGTCAGGTTTGTAGGCCTCCTTGATCGCACATGATTTTTCAGTTCTGCCCACACATTTTTTATAGGATTGAGATCAGGGCTTTGTGATGGCCACTCCAATACCTTGACTTTGTTGTCCTTAAGCCATTTTGCCACAACTTTGGAAGTATGCTTGGGGTCATTGTCCATTTGGAAGACCCATTTGCGACCAAGCTTTAACTTCCTGACTGATGTCTTGAGATGTTGCTTTAATATATCCACATAATTTTCCTTCCTCATGATGCCATCTATTTTGTGAAGTGCACCAGTCCAAACTGCAGCAAAGCACCCCCACAGCATGATGCTGCCACCCCCATGCTTCACGGTTGGGATGGTGTTCTTCGGCTTGCAAGGTATCCCCTTTTTCCTCCAAACATAACGATGGTCATTATGGCCAAACAGTTCTATTTTTGTTTCATCAGACCAGAGGACATTTCTCCAAAAAGTACGATCTTTATCCCCATGTGCAGTTGCAAACCATTGTTTTTTATGGCAGTTTTGGAGCAGTGGCTTCTTCCTTGCTGAGCGGCCTTTCAGGTTATGTCGATATAGGACTCGTTTTACTGTGGATATAGATACTTGTGTACCTGTTTTCTCCAGCATCTTCACAAGGTCCTTTGCTGTTGTTCCGGGATTGATTTGCACTTTTCTCACCAAAGTACGTTCATCTCTAGGAGACAGAACTCCTTCCTGAGCGGTATGATGGCTGCGTGGTCCCATGGTGTTTATACTTCCGTACTATTGTTTGTACAGATGAACGTGGTACCTTCAGGCGTTTGAAAATTGTTCCCAAGGATGAACCAGACTTGTGGAGGTCTACAATTGTTTTTCTGAGGTCTTGGCTGATTTCTTTAGATTTTCCCATGATGTCAAGCGAAGAGGCACTGAGTTTGAAGGTTGGCCTTGAAATACATCCACAGGTACACCTCCAATTGACTCAAATGATGTCAATTAGCCTATCAGAAGCTTCTAAAGCCATGACATCATTTTCTGGAATCTTCCAAGCTGTTTAAAGGCACAGTCAACTTAGTGTATGTAAACTTCTGACCCACTGGAATTGTGATACAGTGAATTATAAGTGAAATAATCTGTCTGTAAACAATTGTTGGAAAAATTACTTGTGTCATGCACAAAGTAGATGTCCTAACCGACTTGCCAAAACTATAGTTTGTTAACAAGAAATGTGTGGAGTGGTTGAAAAACAAGTTTTAATGACTCCAACCTAAGTGTATGTAAACTTCAGACTTCAACTGTAGGTGCTGTCTGACAATTCTTATAACCATAATGCAACGCACTTTGGCCACTTGACCATCTTGACAAAAGTGATCCGCTCGAACTCGCCCATTGTCTGACCCTTTGTGATGTCACTGACAGACATTGGGCTTGTTCGACATTGCAGCCGACAGTGCAGGCGACTGCCAACTGATCTACAAATCACCTTGTATCATAAATAACTACTCATTTTTATTAGTAGATCAATCAGTCACCATTTACTCACAATGCATCATGGATTTGATGCTCTCAAACACAGCCACTGTCTGACCCACTGTGATGTCACGGCTGTCTGATTGACAGACCGCGCTGAACCTTTGTGATGTGATGTCACAGCTGTCTGTCTGTAGACATTTGCCGCATTCAAAACTGGGAACTCTGAAAAATACGAGGTCAAATCATGACATCAAGTCGGAGCTCTAGAAAGACGCTAGAGTTCCTGAATGACCATTCAAATAGGTTTTTCCCCAGTCGGAGCTCGTTTTTTTTTCTCCAGAGTTCCCAGTTGTTTTGAACGCGGCAATTGTGTCTCAATGTAATGTTCCATCAGTAGTGAGTAGATCTGTTTCCCTTTTAGCCTGTCACAGCAGTCATACAGTGCAGTGTCACGCAGGGCTTACACCTACTCACAGAGATCACAACCACATGTCCTCACTCACTCACTCACACACACACACACACACACACACACACACACACACACACACACACACACACAAGGTATAATTATAAAGCTCACGGTCAATTGGGCAAATTATTGCACAGTATGCCATACCTGAAACAAAGCAGAGGTGGAAAACTGTCCCTCCCACCCACCCCCACACAGCAGTGGTTAAGAGCCAAGAGCAGTGCCTCATTAAGCCCGCCACATGCTTTCCAGTGAAAACAGTTTGTGCATATATTATGACAAAATGTTGTAGTTTTTTAGTGTTCGGCATGGGTTTTTCCGGCTGTTAGTGCACACAATCCCCCCCCCCCGGTAAATTTACAAACATATATAATGATAAATAGACTTCAAACTTGTATCTCAATATGGTGTATGGTGAAATAAGTATAGCCAGTTATAATTGTAATGTCTTAGTAGATAATAACAAAAGAAGAACAATATTTACATGGCTCAAAGAGAAGGAATATAATATCTATTGTTTACAGGAAACTCATTCAACAATTCTAGATGAAGTTGCGTGGAAAAGGGAATGGGGGGGGCGAAATATACTTCTTCCATGGGCAAAGAAATTCAAAAGGGGTGATGATATTAATTAATAGTAATTTCGATCCGAAAGTGCAAATTGTCCAAATAGATACGCAAGGTAGATTGATTATTATAAATATGTTATTGGACAATAAACAGATATGGCTCATTTACGGACCAAATAATGATGATCCACACTTCTTTGACAATATATATAATAAATTATCAACCCTGCAAGCAATTCAAGACAATATTATTATGGTGGGGGATTAGAATACTGTTTTAAATAGCTCAATGGACCGTAAAGGAAATCACACCACAAACAATCACCCTCATGCTCTTAAGGAAATCGTGAATGTCATGGATACATTAGAACTAGTAGATATATGGAGGCTTAAATATCCTGATCTAGTGAGATATACATGGCGGAGACTCAATCAAGCTAGTCGTCGTGACTTCTTTCTTATCTCATTCTCGTTGGCACCAAAAGTTTAAAAAGTGTTGATAGGGGACAGAATGCGGTCGGACCATCATATAATTGGCATATACATTACTCTTACTGAATGTCCACGTGGGCGAGGATATTGGAAATTTAATCAAAGCCTATTGGATGATAATTTTTAACTAGGACAAAGGAATTTATAACTGACTTTTTCCGACATAACATAGGTACAGCAAATGCCCTTATTGTATGGGACACCTTTAAATGTGTCACGCTCTGGGTCCGGGACTTTGTGTGTTGAGCCAGGGTGTGTTCGTTTCGTGGTGTTTTGTTTGGTTGGGTGGTTCTATGTGTTGTATTTCTTTGTTGGGTTCTATGACTCCCAATCGGAGGTAACGAGTGTCAGCTGTCGGCTCGTTATCTCTGATTGGGAGCCATATTTAATCTGTATGTTTTCCTGTGGGAGTTGTGGGTTTTTGTTCCGTTTCAGTCATAGTCACTGTTGGACTTCACTATCGTCTTTTGCTTTGTATTTACGTGCTTTATCAATTAAAGTCATCATGTTCACTCAACGCGCTGCGTATTGGTCTGCTCCCTTTATAGACGATCGTGACAGAAAAACCCACCATAAAAGGACCAAGCAGCGTGTCCAGGAGCAAAGAGACTGGACATGGGAGGAGGCGCCTGGTAAGGAGATCGAGAGGCTGGCGATGGCCCAGGTGGGCAAATCGTGGTCCTGGGAGGACATGCTCGGGGGCAAGGGACCTTGGGGGAAGATCAAGGCCCTGGCGAGAGAGGAGCAACGGCGTCAGCAGGGTCATCGTTGGAAGGACGAGAGGCAACCCCAAAAAGTTTTTTGGGGGGGGCACATGGCTTGGGCGGCTGGGCAGCAGGAGGCTGCCACAGGGAGACGTGGAGAGAAGGCTATCGGATTACGGGAGCCATTGGCGAGTAGAGGAAGGGAAGTTGTTGCGGCACGGCGTGAGAGACTGATGTGTGTTACCAGTCCGGTCCGGCCCGTTCCTGGTCCCCAGTTAAAGCCAGTGGTGTGTGTTCCCAGTACGGACCGGCCTGTTCCTACTCCACGCATCAAGCCCACGGTGTGCGTCGCCAGTCCAGCCCGGCCTGTTCCTGCTCCACGCACAGAACCTACGGTGTGCGTCGCCAGCCCAGCCCGGCCTGTTCCTGCTCCACGCACAGAACCTACGGTGTGCGTCGCCAGCCCAGCCCGGCCTGTTCCTGCTCCACGCACAGAACCTACGGTGTGCGTCGCCAGCCCAGCCCGGCCTGTTCCTGCTCCACGCACAGAACCTACGGTGTGCGTCGCCAGCCCAGCCCGGCCTGTTCCTGCTCCACGCACAGAACCTAAGGTGTGCGTCGCCAGCCCAGCCCGGCCTGTTCCTGCTCCACGCACAGAACCTACGGTGTGCGTCGCCAGCCCGGCCCGGCCTGTTCCTGCTCCACGCACAGAACCTACGGTGTGCGTCGCCAGCCCAGCCCGGCCTGTTCCTGCTCCACGCACAGAACCTACGGTGTGCGTCGCCAGCCCAGTCCGGCCTGTTCCTGCTCCACGCACAGAACCTACGGTGTGCGTCGCCAGCCCAGCCCGGCCTGTTCCTGCCACTCGCACCAAACCTACGGTGCGCGTCGCCAGCCCGACCCGGCCTGTTCCTGCCACTCGCACCAAACCTACGGTGCGCGTCGCCAGCCCGGTCCGGCCTGTTCCTGCCACCCGCACCAAGTCTACGGTGCGCGTCGCCAGCCCGACCCGGCCTGTTCCTGCCACTCGCACCAAACCTACGGTGCGGCGTCGCC
Source organism: Coregonus clupeaformis (assembly GCF_020615455.1). Lineage (NCBI taxonomy): Eukaryota > Metazoa > Chordata > Actinopteri > Salmoniformes > Salmonidae > Coregonus > Coregonus clupeaformis. The sequence goes on from NC_059197.1 coordinate 35,340,442, forward strand.
AGCCCGGTCCGGCCTGTTCCTTCTCCCCGCACTAGCCCTGAGATGCGTGTCCTCAGCCCGGTACCTCCAGTTCCGGCACCACGCACCAGGCCTACGGTGCGCCTCAGACGGCCAGAGTCTGCCGTCTGCCCAACGGCGCCTGAACTGCCCGTCTGCCCAACGGCGCTTGAACTGCCCGTCTGCCCAACGGCGCCTGAACTGCCTGTCTGCCCAACGCCGTCTGAACTGTCCGTCTGCCAAGCGCTGCATGAACTGCCCGTCTGTACGGAGCCTGCAAAGCCGCCCGTCTGTCATGAGCCTTCAGAGCCGTCCGCCAGACCCGGGAGCCGCTAGAGCCTTCCGCCAGACAGGATCAGCCAGAGCCTTCCGCCAGACAGGATCAGCCAGAGCCTTCCGCCAGACAGGATCAGCCAGAGCCTTCCGCCAGCCATGAGCAGCCAGATCCGTCAGCCGGCCATGAGCAGCCAGATCCGTCAGCCAGCCATGAGCAGCCAGATCCGTCGGCCAGCCACGAGCAGCCAGATCCGTCGGCCAGCCATGAGCAGCCAGATCCGTCAGCCAGCCATGAGCAGCCAGATCCGTCAGCCAGCCATGAGCAGCCAGATCCTTCAGCCAGCCATGAGCCGTCCAGCCAGGATCCGCCAGAGCCAGCCAGCCAGGATCCGCCATTGAGTCCGGTGCTGTCCCTTAGCCCGGTGCTGCCCCTTATCCTGGTGCTGCCCCTTAGTCCGGTACTGCCCCTTAGTCCGGTGCTGCCCCTTAGTCCGGTGCTGCCCCTTAGTCCGGTGCTGCCCTTTAGTCCGGTGCCGCCCCTTAATCCAGTGGGGGTTTAGTTGGGGGGTGGTCATGTGGAGGAGGCTACGTAAGCGGGTAGTGACTTTGGTGGGGGTGGGGACCACGGCCAGAGCCAGAACCACCGCCGAAGAGGTATGCCCACCCAGCCCTCCCTTGTTTAGCCTTATTGAGGCGCGGTCGCAGTCCGCGCCTTTAGGGGGGGGTACTGTCACGCTCTGGGTCCGGGACTTTGTGTGTTGAGCCAGGGTGTGTTCGTTTCGTGGTGTTTTGTTTGGTTGGGTGGTTCTATGTGTTGTATTTCTTTGTTGGGTTCTATGACTCCCAATCGGAGGTAACGAGTGTCAGCTGTCGGCTCGTTATCTCTGATTGGGAGCCATATTTAATCTGTATGTTTTCCTGTGGGAGTTGTGGGTTTTTGTTCCGTTTCAGTCATAGTCACTGTTGGACTTCACTATCGTCTTTTGCTTTGTATTTACGTGCTTTATCAATTAAAGTCATCATGTTCACTCAACGCGCTGCGTATTGGTCTGCTCCCTTTATAGACGATCGTGACAGAAAAACCCACCATAAAAGGACCAAGCAGCGTGTCCAGGAGCAAAGAGACTGGACATGGGAGGAGGCGCCTGGTAAGGAGATCGAGAGGCTGGCGATGGCCCAGGTGGGCAAATCGTGGTCCTGGGAGGACATGCTCGGGGGCAAGGGACCTTGGGGGGAAGATCAAGGCCCTGGCGAGAGAGGAGCAACGGCGTCAGCAGGGTCATCGTTGGAAGGACGAGAGGCAACCCCAAAAAAGTTTTTTGGGGGGGCACATGGCTTAGGCGGCTGGGCAGCAGGAGGCTGCCACAGGGAGACGTGGAGAGAAGGCTATCGGATTACGGGAGCCATTGGCGAGTAGAGGAAGGGAAGTTGTTGCGGCACGGCGTGAGAGACTGATGTGTGTTACCAGTCCGGTCCGGCCCGTTCCTGATCCCCAGTTAAAGCCAGTGGTGTGTGTTCCCAGTACGGACCGGCCTGTTCCTACTCCACGCATCAAGCCCACGGTGTGCGTCGCCAGTCCAGCCCGGCCTGTTCCTGCTCCACGCACAGAACCTACGGTGTGCGTCGCCAGCCCAGCCCGGCCTGTTCCTGCTCCACGCACAGAACCTACGGTGTGCGTCGCCAGCCCAGCCCGGCCTGTTCCTGCTCCACGCACAGAACCTACGGTGTGCGTCGCCAGCCCAGCCCGGCCTGTTCCTGCTCCACGCACAGAACCTACGGTGTGCGTCGCCAGCCCAGCCCGGCCTGTTCCTGCTCCACGCACAGAACCTAAGGTGTGCGTCGCCAGCCCAGCCCGGCCTGTTCCTGCTCCACGCACAGAACCTACGGTGTGCGTCGCCAGCCCGGCCCGGCCTGTTCCTGCTCCACGCACAGAACCTACGGTGTGCGTCGCCAGCCCAGCCCGGCCTGTTCCTGCTCCACGCACAGAACCTACGGTGTGCGTCGCCAGCCCAGTCCGGCCTGTTCCTGCTCCACGCACAGAACCTACGGTGTGCGTCGCCAGCCCAGCCCGGCCTGTTCCTGCCACTCGCACCAAACCTACGGTGCGCGTCGCCAGCCCGACCCGGCCTGTTCCTGCCACTCGCACCAAACCTACGGTGCGCGTCGCCAGCCCGGTCCGGCCTGTTCCTGCCACCCGCACCAAGTCTACGGTGCGCGTCGCCAGCCCGACCCGGCCTGTTCCTGCCACTCGCACCAAACCTACGGTGCGCGTCGCCAGCCCGGTCCGGCCTGTTCCTTCTCCCCGCACTAGCCCTGAGATGCGTGTCCTCAGCCCGGTACCTCCAGTTCCGGCACCACGCACCAGGCCTACGGTGCGCCTCAGACGGCCAGAGTCTGCCGTCTGCCCAACGGCGCCTGAACTGCCCGTCTGCCCAACGGCGCTTGAACTGCCCGTCTGCCCAACGGCGCCTGAACTGCCTGTCTGCCCAACGCCGTCTGAACTGTCCGTCTGCCAAGCGCTGCATGAACTGCCCGTCTGTACGGAGCCTGCAAAGCCGCCCGTCTGTCATGAGCCTTCAGAGCCGTCCGCCAGACCGGAGCCGCTAGAGCCTTCCGCCAGACAGGATCAGCCAGAGCCTTCCGCCAGACAGGATCAGCCAGAGCCTTCCGCCAGACAGGATCAGCCAGAGCCTTCCGCCAGCCATGAGCAGCCAGATCCGTCAGCCGGCCATGAGCAGCCAGATCCGTCAGCCAGCCATGAGCAGCCAGATCCGTCGGCCAGCCATGAGCAGCCAGATCCGTCGGCCAGCCATGAGCAGCCAGATCCGTCAGCCAGCCATGAGCAGCCAGATCCGTCAGCCAGCCATGAGCAGCCAGATCCTTCAGCCAGCCATGAGCCGTCCAGCCAGGATCCGCCAGAGCCAGCCAGCCAGGATCCGCCATTGAGTCCGGTGCTGTCCCTTAGCCCGGTGCTGCCCCTTATCCTGGTGCTGCCCCTTAGTCCGGTACTGCCCCTTAGTCCGGTGCTGCCCCTTAGTCCGGTGCTGCCCCTTAGTCCGGTGCTGCCCTTTAGTCCGGTGCCGCCCCTTAATCCAGTGGGGTTTAGTTGGGGGGTGGTCATGTGGAGGAGGCTACGTAAGCGGGTAGTGACTTTGGTGGGGTGGGGACCACGGCCAGAGCCAGAACCACCGCCGAAGAGGTATGCCCACCCAGCCCTCCCTTGTTTAGCCTTATTGAGGCGCGGTCGCAGTCCGCGCATTTAGGGGGGGGTACTGTCACGCTCTGGGTCCGGGACTTTGTGTGTTGAGCCAGGGTGTGTTCGTTTCGTGGTGTTTTGTTTGGTTGGGTGGTTCTATGTGTTGTATTTCTTTGTTGGGTTCTATGACTCCCAATCGGAGGTAACGAGTGTCAGCTGTCGGCTCGTTATCTCTGATTGGGAGCCATATTTAATCTGTATGTTTTCCTGTGGGAGTTGTGGGTTTTTGTTCCGTTTCAGTCATAGTCACTGTTGGACTTCACTATCGTCTTTTGTTTTGTATTTACGTGCTTTATCAATTAAAGTCATCATGTTCACTCAACGCGCTGCGTATTGGTCTGCTCCCTTTATAGACGATCGTGACAAAATGTGCCTTTAGAGGACATGCAATTCAGTACTCATCTCGAAAACAAAAGCAATTTAGGTCAAAAGAGTTCATACTAACAAAGGAAATAGAAAGTCTAACAGAACAGATAGATAGCAATAAAAACTGTAACATAGAGGCTCAGAATAAATTAGAGGAAAAATAATAAGAAATGGAGAAACTTATTCAAGAAAGATCAAGTGTAATATATTATAAAAATAAAGCAAACTGGATGGAATATGGGGAAAAATTCACCAAATTATATTTTTATCTTCAACATAGGAATGCTACCAAAAATAATTGAATGAAATTGGTTACAAATGCTGGAGTAACCCATGATTCACCAAATGATATTTTGAAGGAGGAAACAAGGTACTTTAAGCAAATGTTTTCGTTTCAGTCGCCTCCATCTCCTCTAACTGAAGCTAATTGTAGAGATTTTTTTTTCTATTGACAATGTAAAATTAACAGCCAAACAGAAAGACTCATGTGAAGGTGAAATTACAGAGTAGGAACTTCTGGATGCAATTAAAGACTAAGTCTGGGAAAACTCCAGGGTTGGATGGCATACCAGTCGAAGTATACCAAATCTTTTTTGATATACTAAGAGGACCGCTATTAGCATGTTTTAACCACTCCTATGTAAATGGTAGATTATCTGACACTCAATAAGAAGGTCTGATCTCATTATTACTTAAAATATAAAGATCCAGTCCATTTAAAAAATTGGAGGCCCCTTACACTTCAGTGTTTTGATGCAAAAATTCTAGCAAAATGTATAGCGCATAGAATTAAAAAGGTATTGTCGGATATTATTAATTCTAATCAGACAGGTGTTTTACATGGAAGATACATTGGAGATAATATAAGGCAAGTATTGGAAACAATAGAACATTATGGAAAATCGGAGAAACCAGGCCTGCTATTCATAGCAGACTTCAAAAAGGCATTTGATAAAGTACGACTGGGGTGTATATGCATTTCAATTTTGGTGAATCTCTTATAAAATGGGTCAAAATCATGTATAGTAATCCTAGGTGTAAAATAGTAAATAATGGCTATTTCTCAGAAAGTTTTAAACTGTCAAGAGGAGTGAAACAAGGTTGTCCACAATCGGCATATCTATTTATTGTGGCCATCGAGATGTTAGCTATTAAAATCAGATCCAACAATAATATCAGGGGATTAGAAATCCAGGGCTTAAAAACACAGGTGTCATTGTACGCTGATGATTCATGTTTTCTTTTAAATCCACAACTAGAATCACTCCACAGCCTCATAGAGGATCTAGATACATTTTCTAACCTCTCTGGATTACAACCAAATTATGACAAATGTACTATATTACATATTGGATCAATACAAAATAAAAAATGTACACTGCCATGTAGTTTACCAATACAATGGTCTGATGGTGATGTGGATATACTCGGAATACATATCCCAAAGGAAATAAATGATCTCACTTCAATAAATTATAATAGAAAGTCAGCAAAAATAGATAAGATCTTGCTACCGTGAAAAGGTGGGTCTCTGTCAATTTGTGGAAAAATCACCCTGATTAACTCTTTAGTATTATCCCAGTTTACCTATTTGCTTATGGTCTTTCCTACGCCTAGCGAACAGTTTTTTAAAATATATGAGAAAAGAAAATTCCATTTCATTTGGAACGGCAAGCCAGACAAAATTAAACGGGCCTATTTATATAATGAATATGAATTCGGAGGACAGAAATTATTAAATATTAAAGCATTAGACCTATCACTAAAAGCTTCAGTCATACAAAAGTTATACTTAAATCCGAACTGGTTCTCTAGCAAATTAGTAAGATTGTCTCACCCAATGTTGAAGAATGGCCTTTTTCCCTTTATTCAGATTACAACTACTCACTTTCAGTTATTTGAAAAGGAAATCATCTCCCAGATATCACTATTTCTAAAACAAAGCCATAGAAAGTTGGTTGCAATTTCAATGTAATCCTCCAGAAACGACAGAACAAATAATGCAACAAATATTGTGGTTAAACTCAAATATACTTATTGACAAGAAACCTTTTTTTTTTTGACAAAATGTTTAAAAAAGGTATAATCTTTGTAAATGATATCATCGGTAGGACTGGTGGAGTTATGTCGCACATGCAGCAAACAAAAACATATGGAAATGTCTGCTCTACCCAAAATTACAACCAAATAATTGTAGCCTTACCGCAAAAATGGAAGAGGAAAGTGGAAGGGGGAGAAAGTAAGAAACTCATCTGTCGGCCTTGCATTAAAGAACATTATTGGTTAAGGAAAACTGTGATAAATAAAAATATATATCAGTTTCATTTAAGGACCAAAAGATTAACAGCCGTCCCATATAGATTGCAAAATAGTTGGGAAGAGATTTTTGACGTACCGATCCCATGGCATAGTGTTTATGAACTGATACGCAAAACGACACCGGATTCAAAACTTAGAATCTTTCAATTTAAATTATTATATAAAATTCTTGCTACCAATAGAATGTTATTTATATGGGGGATACAATCTTCCCAGCTCTGCAGATTTTGCTGCGAAGAGACAGAATGATTAGATCATTTGTTTTGCTACTGTCCATTTGTAGCTTGTTTTTGGACACGTGTCCAGGAATGGCTAAAGGATTGCAATATTTACCTGGAGCTAACCCTGCAGATAGCACTACTGGGTGATCTGAAAAGTCATAGTCAATCGATCAATAACATAATAATACTATTAGCAAAAATGTTTATTTTCAATTCACAATCTGTAGAAACAATGAGAATAGAAAGGCTCAGAACTTTTGTAAGACTTCACAGTACAGTTGAAATATATATGGCAAAGAGAAATCCTATATGGATGGTGTTAAAAGATAGATGGGAGGTGTTGAATGGAATTGAAGGATGGGACTAATAACAACTAACAACAAACAATAACAAGATAACTAATAATGTAGGCACACTGTGTCCATAATAAGTGTATGGGTTGTAGATTGGGAGCTTTTGAGAAGGAGCACAGTTAGAAAGATATGGCCGGATGGACATCATGAAAATGATCGGAGAGGTTGAGAGTAGAAGAAGGGAAGTTCAGGAGAAAGAACAAACAAAATGTAATTACTGTAAAATTGACTGTGTCCATAAAATGTAGATAGTGGGTATGGGCTGGAAGTAGAGGCCAAGGCGTTGTTGTTCACTAGTCCAAGTGGGGAAAGGGTGGCGGGGTTGGAAAGTAATAAAGGGGAATATATATATTTTTTTAAGGATATGTGTGTGTGTGTGTGTGTGTGTGTGTGTGTGTATGTGTATGTGTATGTATATACAGTGGGGAGAACAAGTATTTGATTCACTGTCGATTTTGCAGGTTTTCCTACTTACAAAGCATGTAGAGGTCTGTAATTTTTATCATAGGTACACTTCAACTGTGAGAGACGGAATCTAAAACAAAAATCCAGAAAATCACATTGTATGATTTTTAAGTAATTAATTTGCATTTTATTGCATGACATAAGTATTTGATACATAAGAAAAGCAGAACTTAATATTTGGTACAGAAACCTTTGTTTGCAATTACAAAGATCATACGTTTCCTGTAGGTCTTGACCAGGTTTGCACACACTGCAGCAGGGGTTTTGGCCCACTCCTCCATACAGACCTTCTCCAGATCCTTCAGGTTTCGGGGCTGTCGCTGGGCAATACGGATTTTCAGCTCCCTCCAAAGATTTTCAATTGGGTTCAGGTCTGGAGACTGGCTAGGCCACTCCAGGACCCTGAGCTGCTTCTTACGGAGCCACTCCTTAGTTGCCCTGGCTGTGTGTTTCGGGTCGTTGTCATGCTGGAAGACCCAGCCACGACCCATCTTCAATGCTCTTACTGAGGGAAGGAGGTTGTTGGCCAAGATCTCGCGATACATGGCCTCATCCATCCTCCCCTCAATACGGTGCAGTCATCCTGTCCCCTTTGCAGAAAAGCATCCCCAAAGAATGATGTTTCCACCTCCATGCTTCACGGTTGGGATGGTATTCTTGGGGTTGTACTCATCCTTCTTCTTCCTCCAAACACGGCGAGTGGAGTTTAGACCAAAAAGCTCTATTTTTGTCTCATCAGACCACATGACCTTCTCCCATTCCTCCTCTGGATCATCCAGATGGTCATTGGCAAACTTCAGACGGGCCTGGACATGCGCTGGCTTGAGCAGGGGGACCTTGTGTACGCTGCAGGATTTTAATCCATGACGGCGTAGTGTGTTACTAATGGTTTTCTTTGAGACTGTGGTCCCAGCTCTCTTCAGTTCATTGACCAGGTCCGGCCGTGTAGTTCTGGGCTGATCCCTCACCTTCCTCATGATCATTGATGCCCCACGGGGTGAGATCTTGCATGGAGTCCCAGACCGAGGGTGATTGACCGTCATCTTGAACTTCTTCCATTTTCTAATAATTGCGCCAACAGTTGTTGCCTTCTCACCAAGCTGCTTGCCTATTGTCCTGTAGCCCATCCCAGCCTTGTGCAGGTCTACAATTTTATCCCTGATGTCCTTACACAGCTCTCTGGTCTTGGCCATTGTGGAGAGGTTGGAGTCTGTTTGATTGAGTGTGTGGACAGGTGTCTTTTATACAGGTAACGAGTTCAAACAGGTGCAGTTAATACAGGTAATGAGTGGAGAACAGGAGGGCTTCTTAAAGAAAAACTAACAGGTCTGTGAGAGCCGGAATTCTTAATGGTTGGTAGGTGATCAAATACTTATGTCATGCAATAAAATGCAAATTAATTACTTAAAAATCATACAATGTGATTTCCTGGATTTTTTTTTTAGATTCTGTGTCTCACAGTTGAAGTGTAAAAATTACAGACCTCTACATGCTTTGTAAGTAGGAAAATTTTTAAATTAAAAATAATAAAAAAATAACTAGTAATGCTGCATACTCAAATAAATAAATATTAAAATCTAACTTTTCTGATAAAAATACACGACACAAGCTCAAGTATACCGTACAAATATTATAAAAATTTGAAATATTTTATATGACGCATTTCCTATTCAACAAAAACAAAATATGTAGTATAATCAAATTATAAATTACTAACTAAGATTTCACCTTCCTTATAACTGTAAAATACATATTTGTATGTAAAATGTGCGTATTTTCTAAAGGTCTCTTGATCAAAATGTCTGCCCCATCGCTGTGAAGGACTCACAGAGCTCTAGCTTGGCTTGCTGAACTCGGCCTTTCATTCATATTACTCTTGTCCGTCTATGACAAACATAATGTTTTTTTGTTTTTTTTAATCTATGAATTATTTCAGATTAATGGCTATAAATCGATCTCTGAATGTGCTACAGTGATGAAACCACTCTCTCCTGCTGCGCTACAATGTAAGGATTGTGTGCACGTGCTTTGTAAGTAGCTGTGACGTAGGGTTCAGCCAGGAGTTAATGGACAATCGGAAGAGCGAATGAAATGATAGGAGGAACATCCCAGCTTCAAGTAGTTTCAGATTTCACATCCTACGTCAGACACATGCTCAAACAGACTACTGTGTCTGTGAGAACCAGGGCTATTGCTCAGTGCAAACCATTTCCATCTACGGTGTCCATATGTGAACTGTCCAGGTGTGGCCAGCGCCCTACTGTTTAACACCTAATGTGAACTGTCCAGGTGTGGACAGCGCCCTGCTGTTTAACACCTAATGTGAACTGTCCAGGTGTGGCCAGCGCTCTGCTGCTTAACACCTAATGTGAACTGTCCAGGTGTGGCCAGCGCCCTGCTGCTTAACACCTAATGTGAACTGTCCAGGTGTGGCCAGTGCCCTGGGGGGGCTAAGATGGTGCCTACAGAGGGTGCCTCGCCTCGAGCTCCGACAAAACATTGCAGATTTCTACTTTGTGTTTTTTTCTAGTGTTTTTCTAAAATTTTCTTCATCAGTTTGTTTCGTGCATTACTACATACACCCGGGTAGTACCACTGGAATACGAATCACTGGGTATTCACCATCCACCCGACCTCCCTGAATTCCCTGAGACAACAGAAGAATGGACTAGCTTCTTCGGCAAGGTGCCGAGCTCCTTGGGAGTCGCACCGGAGAGTCGGAAGCGAAGACGCAGATGGAGAGGCAGACGTGGCGGGGTCTTAGTGAGATGAAGACGCTGGGCGACCCGTCCTCCATTACCCAGCATACTACTTGCCAATATTCAATCATTAAATGAACAAACTTGATGAACTCAGAACGAGGACCTCCTTCCAGAGGGACATCAGATCCAGCAACATATTAAGTTTTTCTGACACTTGGTTTTCCTCCAACATCCAGACGGATTATATACAACCAGCAGGTTTTACAGTTTTTCATGCGGATAGGACGCGGGCTCTCTCTGGCAAGAGTAAAGGTGGTGGGCTCTGCTTTATAACCAACAACACAAGGAGGAAACGTACAGGAACCTGAGAGAGTCTGCTCCCCGACTTGGAATACTTGGTCGTCAAATGTCACCCTTTTTACTTTACGAGAGAGTTCCCACCCCAAGCAGACACCAAAAAAGCCTCTCAAAGATCTTCATTGGACCCTGAACAAACTGGAGACTGCATTCCCGGAGGCAGAGTTCATTGTTGCGGGGGGCGCTAGTGAGCAAGCCATGGAGTAGGTCACGTTTTTCCGAGCTCCTGCTTAAATTGCATTTATTGAATACTTTCTTTGCGCTTTGACCCAAAACTAACTAGGAAACACAGCCTTTGAATGACATGCTTTACTTTATTCAAGTTTTATTTTAATTTTAATGCATAAATGGCGCATAACCTGCAAAAGTTTAAGTTCAGCGGAATCACTGACAAAAGAGAAAACTAGGCCCAAGACGAGGAGCTCGAGTTCTTTAACAAGTGGGAGCAGCGGCTCATCCCCTCGGCAAAAAAATGAACACCGAGGATTTGAAGGCCGAGATTCTTGCTGCCCTCAGAGCAGACATTTCATCTATACTTAAGTCGGAACTCAGTGAGGACTTTAATTGTAGTAAGTCGGAGTTACAAGCAGTCAAGAATGAACTCGCAAAGCATACAGCAATGGTTCGTACTGAACTGGATAATGTTAAGAAAACTGTCTCCGACATGGAACAAGACTTGTCAACATGCTCAGATGACACGACTACGCTATAAAACACGGTTAAGGAGCTCGAAACTGATGTGGCTAGCCTTAAGGAACAACGCATCAATTTACAAGGTTATATGTGAAGATCCAATATCAGGATCATGGGGTTAGCTGAGGACCCAGGCTCCAGTTCCACTTCATCGGTCTCAAAGTTATTGAAGGAAGCCCTCAATTTGGATAAAGACGTCCTTGTTGACCGCTCACATCGGGGCTCTCAAGCAAGAAAGCCTTGGATGGAAAACCTTGCGTAATTGTGGCTAAACTACACTACTATCAGGATTGTATTGATGTTCCTTGGCGTGCCAGATAATTTGGCCCACTTCGATGCTACGGAGCACCCATCTCTATCTTCCCAGACTATGCCCCCAGCATTGCTCATGACCGTGCCGCTTTCAATGATGTCAAGAGTCTGCTCCGTGGACGTACCGACGTTCGGTATGGTGCGGCTTTTCCTGCCCAGCTCCATATAACGGCACCGAGAAAGAGTTCTAAGACCCTCATAAGACGATGGTCTTCGTAAAGGCGAACATTCTACCGAGGTCGGACGAAGCACATGACTGAATGTTCACCTATTTGGCGATTAGGGTAATGGACGAATGTGTCTACCACTGCAGACTCAGTCTATCTTTTGTAGATACTCTATAGCGTTGCCAGTGGTATCAGTTGATATTGTTATTATTAGGTAACGTTGGTGCCTTAGTTCCGGTGAGTCAATTCTCCTTTTGTTTTAACGTTTATTTTATTACCATGAAGCTGCTCATTTCTATTTATCGATGGTACCAGTATCCAGGGTAGATGAAGCACAGTTCTATTATTAGGTTACGTCATTTCTTTAAAGATGTTGCTGCTAACTTAGTGGTATTGCTGTAAAATGTTATATACTTTATTTTAATACAGCCTAGTTTGGGGTTGTAAATAAGTATTTATTTATTATGATCAACTTGTTTTAAATCCTTCACTAATTCAGCAGGGCTCTCTACTCGATATGTTTAGTGTTCCCCACTACAAGCTACTCGATAGGTTTAGTATTCCCCACTACAAACTACTCGATAGGTTTAGTGTCCCCACTACATACAAACTACTCGATAGGTTTAGTGTTCCCCACAACAAGCTACTCGATAGGTTTAGTGTTCCCCACTACAAACTACTCGATAGGTTTAGTGTTCCCCACAACAAGCACATCATGTGTGGATATCTTTGCGTGAGGATTAGCGTTACCTTGTTCTATTAGGTGACCAGGGTGGGTTTTAGTGGTTACCTTGTTCTACCAGGTGACCAGGGTGGGTTTTAGTGGTTACCTTGTTCTATTAGGTGACCAGGGTGGGTTTTAGTGGTTACCTTGTTCTATTAGGTGACCAGGGTGGGTTTTAGTGGTTACCTTGTTCTACCAGGTGACCAGGGTGGGTTTTAGTGGTTACTTGTTCTATTAGGTGACCAGGGTGGGTTTTAGTGTTTACCTTGTTCTATTAGGTGACCAGGGTGGGTTTTAGTGGTTACCTTGTTCTATTAGGTGACCAGGGTGTGTTTTAGTGGTTACCTTGTTCTATTAGGTGACCAGGGTGGGTTTTAGTGGTTACCTTGTTCTATTAGGTGACCAGGGTGGGTTTTAGTGGTTACCTTGTTCTACTAGGTGACCAGGGTGGGTTTTAGTGGTTACCTTGTTCTATTAGGTGACCAGGGTGGGTTTTAGTGGTTACCTTGTTCTATTAGGTGACCAGGGTGGGTTTTAGTGGTTACCTTGTTCTATTAGGTGACCAGGGTGGGTTTTAGTGGTTACCTTGTTCTATTAGGTGACCAGGGTGGGTTTTAGTGGTTACCTTGTTCTATTAGGTGACCAGGGTGGGTTTTAGTGGTTACCTTGTTCTATTAGGTGACCAGGGTGTGTTTTAGTGGTTACCTTGTTCTATTAGGTGACCAGGGTGGGTTTTAGTGGTTACCTTGTTCTATTAGGTGACCAGGGTGGGTTTTAGTGGTTACCTTGTTCTATTAGGTGACCAGGGTGGGTTTTAGTGGTTACCTTGTTCTATTAGGTGACCAGGGTGGGTTTTAGTGGTTACCTTGTTCTATTAGGTGACCAGGGTGGGTTTTAGTGGTTACCTTGTTCTATTAGGTGACCAGGGTGGGTTTTAGTGGTTACCTTGTTCTACTAGGTGACCAGGGTGGGTTTTAGTGGTTACTTGTTCTATTAGGTGACCAGGGTGGGTTTTAGTGGTTACCTTGTTCTATTAGGTGACCAGGGTGGGTTTTAGTGGTTACCTTGTTCTACCAGGTGACCAGGGTGGGTTTTAGTGGTTACCTTGTTCTATTAGGTGACCAGGGTGGGTTTTAGTGGTTACCTTGTTCTATTAGGTGACCAGGGTGGGTTTTAGTGGTTACCTTGTTCTATTAGGTGACCAGGGTGGGTTTTAGTGGTTACCTTGTTCTATTAGGTGACAAGGGTGGGTTTTAGTGGTTACCTTGTTCTATTAGGTGACCAGGGTGGGTTTTAGTGGTTACCTTGTTCTATTAGGTGACCAGGGTGGGTTTTAGTGGTTACCTTGTTTTTCATACCAGACTTCAGAGTTTTGTTTGTTTATGTTTTTTATTCTTCTTCAACTTTGTTTTTTTTTATTTGGTATTTTAGAAAAATGTTTAATGGATCAGTTGTTATTGTAATCTGGCATCTATCCTTTTCCCATGTGACTTTACATGGCTAGGCCTAATCTCATGAGAGGGACAGCTGGTTGCTCGGTCACTTTTGCTAGCTGGAAAGTTACATCTTTAAATCACCCAGTGAAACATAAAAGGGTTATTTCTCATTTAAATCACCTGAAAGATATTGCCTTTCTTCAGGAGACACATCTCCGCACTTTCGACCATTCTCGTTTAAAAGGAGGGTGGATGGGTCAATCATATCATTCCAAATGTTCGTTCTAAAACTAGAGGAGCAGCCATTTTAATTAGTAAAAACATACCGTTCGCAATGTCAAGTGTAGAGGCAGACTCAGCAGGCCGTTACATTATTGTAGCAGGAAGACCATATAATACACCTGTTCTCTTGGCTACCATTTATGCACCAAATTGGGATAACACTTCATTCTTCACAAACGTATTTCCTAATACTAGGTGGTGATATGAATTGTGTACTGTCGCCCAATCTGGATCGTAGCTCTCCTAAGGTATCTTCATCAAAGACAGTATCCACAATTCAGCTATTTCTTAAGACATATGGCATATGTGATGCGTGGCATTTCCGCAATCCCACTGCTAGGGAGTATTATTTTTTCCTCACCAGTTCATAAGACCATCTCACGTATATTATACTTTTTCCTAGACAATAGAATTCTGCCACTTATCACGGAGTGTGATTACCAAGCTATAGTCATTTCGGATCATTCTCCACTTACTTTGCCACTACTTACACCAAATACACAGCCTAATTATCACCCTTGGTGGCTTAACTTATTACTGCTATCAGAAGAAACCTTTGCTGCTTTTTTTTTTTCATCTCAAACTGAGCTACACTACCGGTCAAAGGTTTTAGAACACCTACTCATTCAACGGTTTTTATTTATTTTTTACTATTTTCTACATTGTAGAATAATAATGAAGACATCAACACTATGAAATAACACATTTGGAATCATGTAGTAACCAAACAAATCAAAATATATATTTTATATTTGAGATTCTTCAAATAGCCACCCTTTGCCTTGATGACAGCTTTGTACACTCTTGGTGTTCTCTCAACCAGCTTCATGAGGCAGGTAGCTTAGTGGGTAAGAGCGTTGTGCCAGTAACCGAAAGGTCGCTGGTTCTAATCCCCGAGCCGACTAGGTGAAAAATCTGGCATTACCCCTAATTGCTCCTGTAAGTCGCTCTGGATAAGAGTGTCTGCTAAATGACTCAAATGTAAATGTAAATGAGGTAGTCACCTGGAATGCATTTAAATTAACAGTTGTGCCTTGTTAAAAGTTAATTTGTGGAATCTCTTTCCTTCTTAATGCGTTTGAGCCAATCAGATTAAGCAAGTGCAATATTCAACACCTAGTGGAATTTACAAATAAAATCTTGGATATGGCATATTCACACTCTTCTTCCGCAGATTTACTCAAACAACGTTTGACACTTCAGACAGAGTTGGATCTTCTTTCAACTTGACAAGTTGAAAATCTAATTAGTAAAAATCGACACAAAAATTTACTTGGAGAGAAATCAGGGGAAATGCTAGCACACCAGCTGCGTCAGAGAACCGCAAATCAAACCACACCTGAGATAACTGACGAGGTCATTTAGAGGTCAATTCATGCTTTCATAACTCACAATTACACACTTCGGACGAGGTGGGTAACAAATGTATTGATCATTTAGATTCATGCTTTCATAACTCACAATTACACACTTTGGAATCCGCTGGTAATGCTACCTTACTCGACACCTTCTTTGAGAACTTACAGTGGCTTGCGAAAGTATTCACCCCCCTTGGCATTTTTCCTATTTTGTTGCCTTACAACCTGGAATTAAAATTGATTTTTTGGGGGGGTTTGTATCATTTCATTTACACAACATGCCTACCACTTTGAAGCTGCAAAATATTTTTTATTGTGAAACAAACAAGAAATAAGACAAAAAAACGGACAACTTTGTAGAGCCACCATTTGCAGCAACTACAGCTGCAAGTCTATTGGGGTAAGTTTCTATAAGCTTGGCACATCTAGCCACTGGGATTTTTGCCCATTCAAGGCAAAACTGCTCCAGCTCCTTCAAGTTGGATGGGTTCCGCTGGTAAACAGCAATCTTTAAGTCATACCACAGATTCTCAATTGGATTGAGGTCTGGGCTTTGACTAGGCCATTCCAAGACATTTTAATGTTTCCCCTTAAACCACTCGAGTGTTGCTTTAGCAGTAAGCTTAGGGTAATTGTCCTGCTGGAAGGTGAACCTCCGTCCCAGTCTCAAATCTCTGGAAGACTGAAACAGGTTTCCCTCAAGAATTTCCCTGTATTTAGCACCATCCATCATTCCTTAAATTCTGACCAGTTTCCCAGTCCCTGCCGATGAAAAACATCCCAACAGCATGATGCTGCCACCACCATGCTTCACTGTAGGGATGGTGTTCTCGGGGGGATGAGAGGTGTTGGGTTTGCGCCAGACATGGCATTTTTCTTGTTGGCCAAAAAGCTCAATTTTAGTCTAATCTGACCAGAGTACCTTCTTCCATATGTTTGGGGAGTCTCCCACATGCCTTTTGGCAAACATCAAACATGTTTGCTTATTTATTTCTTCAAGCAATGGCTTTTTTCTAGCCACTCTTATGTAAAGCCCAGCTCTGTGGAGTGTACGGCTTAAAGTGGTCCTATGGACAGATACTTTGCAGCTCCTTCAGGGTTATCTTTGGTCTCTTTATTGCCTCTCTGAGTAATGCCCTCCTTGCCTGGTCTGTGAGTTTTGGTGGGCGGCCCTCTCTTGGCAGGTTTATTGTGGTGCCATATTCTTTCAATTTTTTAATAATAGAGTTAATGGTGCTCCGTGGGTTGTTCAATGTTTCTGATATTTTTTTATAACCCAACCCTGATCTGTACTTCTCCACAACTTTGTCCCTGACCTGTTTGGAGATCTCCTTGATCTTTATGGTGTCGCTTGCTTGGTGGTGCCCCTTACTTAGTGGTGTTGCAGACTCTGGGGCCTTTCAGAACAGATGTATATATACTGAGATCATGTGACAGATCATGTGACACTTAGATTGCTCACTGGTGGACTTAATTTAACTAATTATGTGACTTCTGAAGGTAATTGGTTGCGTCAGATCTTATTTAGGGGCTTCATAGGAAAGGGGGTGAATACATATGCACGCACCACTTCATCTCAGACTGGCCAGTAGACAGAAAAGATTAAGATGGGCAGTCTGAGATATAGCTTTTTCTTTACAACTCTGCCTAGAAGGTCAGCATCCCGGAGTCGCCTCTTCACTGTTGACGTTGAGACCGGTGTTTTGCGGGTACTATTTAATGAAGCTGCCAGTTGAGGACCTGTGAGGCGCCTGTTTCTCGAACTAGACACTAATGTATTTGTCCTCTTGCTCAGTTGTGCACCGGGGCCTCCCACTCCTCTTTCTATTCTGGTTAGAGACAGTTTGTGCAGTTCTGTGAAGGGAGTAGTACACAGCGTTGTACGAGATCTTCAGTTTCTTGGCAATTTCTCGCATGGAATAGCCTTCATATTCCAGAACAAGAATAGACTGACGAGTTTCAGAAGAAAGTTATTTGTTTCTGGCCATTTTGAGCCTGTAATCGAACCCACAATTGCTGATGCTCCAGATACTCTCAAGAAGGACAGTTTTATTGCTTTTTTAATCAGCACAACAGTTTTCAGCTGTGCTAACATAATTTCAAAAGGTTTTCTAATGATCAATTAGGCTTTTAAAAGGAAAAATTTGGATTTGCAAACACAATGTGCCATTGGAACACAGGACTGATGGTTGCTGATAATGGGCCTCTGTACGCCTATGTAGATGTTCCATTAAAAACCAGCCGTTTCTAGCTACAATAGCCATTTACAACATTAACAATGTCTACACTGTATTTCTGATCAATTTGATGTTATTTTAATGGATTTTTTTGGGGCTTTTCTTTCGAAAACAAGGATATTTCTAAGTGACCCCAAACTTTTAAACGGTAGTGTACCTGTAATTGTCCAGGTGTGGCCAGTGCCCTGCTGTTTAATACCTGATGTGAACTGTTGACATGTCCAGGTGTGGCCAGCGCCCTGCTGTTTAATACCTGATGTGAACTGTTGACATGTCCAGGTGTGGCCAGCGCAGCGCCTTGCAGGCAGCTGTTAACAGATACAGGATATGTTGACCAGTATTGGCATGTTTGACCAGACACTTAACCTCAGGGGTAAGAGGTCAAAGGTTACACTCATGCTCTGTGGTAGGAGTGATAACCCTGTGGTATATGAGACCTACACTAGACTGACCCAAAGTCGTAGCATGCTAGCTGTTCCTGTAGACTTTCATTCATTGTGCTAACGCTAGTTAGCAATAGCTCCAGAAACTACATTCAACTTCCTTCAAACGGCACGCAGAGGCATAAAAATGGTATTGATGATTTCATCTGGACTCTTGGTAAGTAGAAAAAGGTATTTATTGCCAAAATGTCTCTCTTTAACTAATGGTTATGGTTCGATTGGGTGATCCTAGATCCATGCGTATACGCAAATTCTACCTGGATAAATATTCTGTGTCCTAAATCATGTTTCAAACTTTCTCCAACTTTGACTTCCTCTTTACCGGCCAGCAATATGCATAACCCTATCTGTACACATAGTTGAGCACACACATTCACTTTTGACCCTGAATGCTATAAGACACACACACACACACACACACACACACACACACACACACACACACACACACACACACACACACACACACACACACACACACACACACACACAAACACACACACACACACACACACACGCCACTGTTCCAGATGGAGGATATGGAGCAAGGAGAATGAATAAGGACCATGGAAGCTGACTGTATGGATCCTCCAGGACCATGGAAGCTGACTGACTGGATCCTCCAGGACCATGGAAGCTGACTGACTGGATCCTCCAGGACCATGGAAGCTGACTGACTGGATCCTCCAGGACCATGGAAGCTGACTGACTGGATACTCCAGGACCATTGAAGCTGACTGACTGGATCCTCCAGGACCATGGAAGCTGACTGACTGGATCCTCCAGGATATAACAGTAACCACACAACAACAAAAAGACAGACAGACATAGCAGCAGGTACACACACAGGCACATGCGTGTGTGTGTGTGTGTGTGTGTGTGTGTGTGTGTGTGTGTGTGTGTGTGTGTGTGTGTGTGTGCAAGCCATGTCTGTGTTGCGTTTGTCTGTGGTTACTGCATGCGTGCACACACACAGCATCCCACATCCTGTTCTACACTGTAGGGGCTCTTTAACAGATGGTAAATGTCAGTCAGGATTTGAAATGCAATATTCTTCCTATTGCACAAAGCGCGTTTCATTGAATTTGATACGCCCTGAAAAACACCACATGTGGATTCAGTGTGCCGCAGCAGAAGACTGGACTATCTGGACAGGAATGACAAAAGAACAACCCCCCTCCTGTTATCTTTTCATACAGTTTGTTCCTGTGAATTTTGTCTTAACCTTGACTGTTATTTGCTGGGACATTGTCTACCCGTCTGTTACCAGGGTGGACTTTTCTCCTGACAGCGTTGTTCTGGTGATAATGACGTCTGATAGAGAAAGTGGAGACTGATAGAATTACAGTAATCAGAGACATAAACCAGAGAATCAAAGACTCACAGACACCTTTTTAAAATCAGGCTTTGGCAGTGGACAATCATGCCTATTCACTCAGACAAATTAGGACCCCCAAGAGTACTCTACCGCTAATTATAGTACGGTTAAAAAATCCATACAAGTTCACGACAGACACTTGAGATGTCAAGAGATAGAAAGGAGAAGAGAGGAGAAGAAGAGGTAGAGAACATAACAGAGGAAGGAGGAGGAGAAGAAGAGGTGGAGAACATAACAGAGGAAGAAGGAGGAGAATAAGAGGTGGAGAACATAAGAGGAAGAAGGAGGAGGAGAAGAGGAGAGACAGCAGGAAAGATAAAGGGGTGATCCAGAGTGTGATTGAGGGAATAGAAAGTGATGAGAGGTCGACTGTAAAGTAAGCTAAAAGAGAGGGTTGATATTGCCATCCGTAAACACCTGTCTACCATTATTCAGACTCATCTTGGATGAAGAATATCTAGGATTCTTATCATGTGCACTGTAGGGGCTCTTTAACAGAAGGTAAATGTTCTACACTTAGGGGCACTTTAACAGATGGTAAATGTCAGACAACCCCCTCTGCCCTTCCACTTGGTCAGCTTGCTCAGGATTCCACTGGCCTTCTCAAAAACCTGCAGCAGGTAACGTTGTAGGGAACATGTAACTCAGCACTGACACACACACACCTCCCACCACCCAGGTGTAAGGGGACCCATCCTGTAAATCCACTGTCAAGATGGAGCTAACAAGGTGCTCATTCCTGGTCAGACGGCAAGAGCCACATCTGCATCAGAGACATCACCCTAGCAGGTGTTAAAGGCATCCAACTATTCTAATCAGATCGTGCTTTGTCCTCTATGCACCTTTTAAAGGAAATGTTCCTGCGTTGGTGGAGACCGCATTCACAGTAAAACGCTGTATCTAGATGCCCCCATTAACACCAACGGCTATTCATAGAGTCCCTGTCTTTCCCTGAAGGACAAGCTGCTTTAACCCCAGCCACACCAAACCTAGCCCCCCCTCACTCCCACCTCCCGGCCAACAGATCCAAACCTAGCCCCATCTCACTCCCACCTCCTTGGCCAACAGATCCAAACCTAACCCCCTCTCACTCACACCTCCCTGGCCAACAGATCCAAACCTAGCCCCATCTCACTCCCACCTCCCTGGCCAACAGATCCAAACCTAGCCCTCACTTCCACCTCCCTGGCCAACAGATCCAAACCTAGCCCCATCTCACTCCCACCTCCCTGGCCAACAGATCCAAACCTAGCCCCATCTTACTCCCACCTCCCTGGCCAACAGATCCAAACCTAGCCCTCTCTCACTCCCACCTCCCTGGCCAACAGATCCAAACCTAGCCCTCACTTCCAGCTCCCTGGCCAACAGATCCAAACCTAGCCCCCTCTCACTCCCACCTCCCTGGCCAACAGATCCAAACCTAGCCCTCACTCCCATCTCCCTGGCCAACAGATCCAAACCTAGCCCTCACTTCCACCTCCCTGGCCAACAGATCCAAACCTAGCCCCCTCTCACTCACTCTCCCTGGCCAACAGATCCAAACCTAGCCCCCCCTCATTCACTCTCCCTGGCCAATAGATCCAAACCTTGTCCCATCTCACTCCCATCTCCCTGGCCAACAGATCCAAACCTAGCCCCATCTCACTCCCACCTCCCTGGCCAACAGATCCAAACCTAGCCCCCTCTCACTCCCACCTCCCTGGCCAACAGATCCAAACCTAGCCCCCTCTCACTCCCACCTCCTTGGCAAACTCACTGGATCCCAAAAAATATCTCTGACCTGGACACACACATTCTGCTTCCAAAACATTATGAGCCTGTGTGTCTCTAACCTTTGAGGACCACCTCCAGTTCGTCTCGTAGGATGTCGAAGGTGCTGTACCGGGAGCTGGTCTCTGGGATGATGTTCTTCTTCAACCAGCCTCCACAGGCGTACTGGTAGAAGTTGTCACACGGGTCCACATTGGCATCCATGTTCTCTATCAGACGAGACGCTGCACACAGACAAATACAGCTCATATTCCACCTGTGTGTGCGTGTGTGTGTGTGTGTGTTGGTGTGTATATACCTGACTGAGTGCAGTCCGCCGTGGTGCAGACACCATCTAAAAAGGGAAAACAACATAAATCTGTTTATTCGTCAATGCAAACTTAAAGGATCGTTATTAATTTTTTTTACAAACAAATCTCTATTTGATGTAAATGGCATGTTATAGAAGGTTCCAGATTATTTTTTTGCGATTTCACTTGTTTCCAGCGACTCGAGTGATACATCTCCGTCCAGTCTAGCAGCAGGCTACACGGAAAATGGAAAAGCTGGCTAGGGGAAACAGCTCGAATCGCACAAAGTGGACTACAATGTTGCAGATAAAGTTCAATGACACAATTTCATGTGTACAACATCTAAAGATCTGCATCACTATACTTAGAGCGTTTCTGTTTCTAAAATGACGTATCTGGGTGTTTTTGGACCATTCGTATCATGTTTTTTTCAGAGCCCCCATACTGTACAATGAGGATGAGGAAGTTAATCGCTGGTTGGGGTAAGTTTCTCAAAACAATTGAAATCGCAAAAAAAAGTGTCTGGACCATTCTATTAAGTTCCACTTACATAAAAAAATAGAGATTTGGTTGTAAAAAAGCGAACTTCTCCTTTAAGCACTCTAAATGTATATTACATCATCCAGAATATGTTGAAGATGGATCACACTGTCACAAACCTCAAGATACTACAGGACCTACGCTACCAGTCAAAAGTTTGGACACACCTACTCATTCAAAGGTTTTTCTTTACTTTTAAAACATTTTACATTGTAGAATAATAGTGAAGACATCAAAACTATGAAATAACACATATGGAATCATGTAGTAACCAAAAAAGTGTTAAACAAATAGCCACCCTTGATGACAGCTTTGCACACTCTTGGCATTCTCTCAACCAGCTTCATGAGGTGGTCACCTGGAATGCATTGCAATTAACAGGTGTGCCTCCCTAAAAGTTAATTTGTGGAATTTATTTCCTTCTTAATGTGTTTGAGCCAAATCAGTTGTGTTGTGACAAGGTAGGGGGGGTATACAGAAGATAGCCCTATTTGGTAAAAGACCAAGTCCATATTATGGCAAGAACAGCTCAAATAAGCAAAGAGAAACAACAGTCCATCATTACTTTAAGACATGAAGGTCAGTCAACACTGAATATTTCAATAACTTTTAAAGTTTCTTCAAGTGCAGTCGCAAAAACCATCAAGCACTATAATGGAACTGGCTCTCATGAGGACCACCACAGGAATGGAGGACCCAGAGTTACCTCTGCTGCAGAGGATAAGTTCATTAGAGTTACCAGCCTCAGAGATTGCAGCCCAAATAAATGCTTCACAGAGTTCAAGTAACAGACACATCTCAACATCAGCTGTTCAGAGGGGACTGTGTGAATCAGGCCTTCATGGTCGAATTGCTGCAAAGAAACCACTACTAAAGGACACCATTAATAAGAAGAGACCTGCTTGGGCCAAGAAACACGAGCAATGGACATTAGACCGGTGGAAATGTGTCCTTTGATCTGGAGTCCATATTGCTGATCTTTGGTTCAAACCGCCGTGTCTTTGTGAGACGCGGTGTGGGTGAACGGATGATATCCGCATGTGTAGTTCCCACCGTAAAGCATGGAGGAGGAGGTGTTATGGTGTGGGGGTGCTTTGCTGGTGACACTGTGTGTGATTTATTTAGAATTTAAGGCACACTTAACCAGCATGGCTACCACAGCATTCTGCAGCGATACGCCATCCCATCTGGTTTGGGCTTAGTGGGACTAGCATTTGTTTTTCAACAGGACAATGACCCAACACACCTCCAGGCTGTGTAAGGGCTATTTTACCAAGAAGGAGAGTGATGGAGTTCTGCATCAGATTACCTGGCCTCCACAATGCCCCGACCTCAACCCAATTGAGATGGTTTGGGATGAGTCGGACGGCAGAGTGAAGGGAAAGCAGCCAACAAGTGCTCAGCATATGCGGGAACTCCTTCAAGACTGTTGGAAAAGCATTCCAGGTGAAGCTGGTTGAGAGACTGCCAAGAGTGTAAAAAGCTGTCATCAAGGCAAAGGGTGGCTATTTGAAGAATCTCAAATATAAAATATATTTTCATTTGTTTAACACTTTTTTGGTTACCACATTATTCCATATGTGTTATTTCATAGTTTTGATGTCTTCGCTATTATTCTACAATGTAAAAAATAAAGAAAAACACTTAAATGAGTAGGTGTGTCCAATCTTTTGACTGGTAGTGTATTAATGCACATCTCCGTGAACAGAACTGAATGAAATGTTTGACTTGGTTGAATGAACATTTGGCTCATGAGAGCACTCCGTGGTTTATTTGTAAGGAATGTTTGGCATAATTTATGTCTAATCCTTGTTGATCGCCTTCTAGGAAATAACCAGGAGGGAGCCCATGAACTTTGCTTTGGTTTCCTGTGCTGTAATGAAGGGATTACAATAGAACAGGGTTTCCCAAACTCAGATCTGCTGTGATTCATCAAAAGACCAATTAGTGTCAAAATATCAGAATTGGACTGTAAACGGCAATACGGGATCCTTGGGACGTCACTACCCTAACCTTAATCCTTACCCTAACCATTTTAAATGTCAACTTCAATGGGGTAGGGATGTCCCAAAGAGACCGGATAGCAAGGACCCTATGTAAAGGCAACAATTTTGGATCAGCCTTCTGTGGCTAATTTCTGTTTTGATTGCCACATAAGGATCACTCCACACACAAACACACTCACTGTACTCCTCCTTAGGGTGTGTGAAACCATAATTAGACTCCGTTCAAAAACCAACAGTCAGCATTAGGCCAAACCTAATCCAAACCTCCAGTATTTAATGAAACGGAGTGAAACTCCAGAGAATACAGAATAATGCTATGAACATACAGCTCAGACGTGACTCATGGTACAACAGAATGCTTAAGTAAAAGCTGTATCCAATAAGCATATTCAAATTAATGATGTTCTAAATACAAACACTGCCCAAATAGACCCGTATGCATAAGGCATGAAGCGATCACGTATAGCAAGTGAAAGCTAGCTGCTACATAGTCCTGCTGTGACTATGCTGTGTAACCACGCAAAACATAAAAAGTCCCTTGTCTGTCACGAATGTTGAATAAAATTATATTTGAAGTTACTCTGCCGATTGTCTGTGGGGTTGGTCCTTCAGTGGGTTGAAATTTGAGACAAAATATCCATAGTAAAGTATATATATATTACATTATATAATATCGTCTTTGTATCTCAAAATCATTGTAATGTGGTTAACCTTAAAAATCTAAATGACAATTATTCAAATATGAAATATAAAATTCAACCAGAGACCTTAGGTCATGGCTTGTCCCGCTACGCTATGAAACCTATTGCAGAGACGTTGATATTAAATCAAATCAAATCAAATTGTACTGGTCACATACACATATTTAGCAGATGTTATTGCAGGTGTAGCAAAATGCTTGTGTTCCTAGCTCCCACAATGAAGTAGTATCTAACAATTCACAACAATACACACAAATCTAAAAGTAAAAGAATGAAATTAAGAAATATAGAAATATTAGGATGAGCAATATCGGAATGGCATTGACTAAAATACAGTAGAATACAGTATGTAAACATTATTAAAGTGACTAGTGTTCCATTATTAAAATGACCAGTGATTCCATGTCTATGTACATAGGGCAGATGCCTCTAAGGTGCAGGGTTGAGTATCTGGGTGGTAGACGGCTAGTGATGGCTATTTAACAGTCTGATGGCCTTGAGATAGAAGCTGTTTTTCAGTCTCTTGGTCCCAGCTTTGATGCACCTGTACTGAGCTCGCCTTATGGATGAAAGCGGGGTGTACAGGCCGTGGCTCAGGTGGTTGATGTCCTTGATTATCTTTTTGGCCTTCCAGTGACATCGGGTGCTGTAGGTGTCCTGGAGGGCTGGCAGTGTGCCACCAGTGATGAGTTGGGAAGACCGCACCACCCTCTGGAGAGCTCTGCGGTTGTGGGCGGTGCAGTTGCAGTACCAGGTGGTGATACAGCCCGACAGGATGCTTTCAATTGTGCATCTGTCAAAGTTTGTGAGGGTCTTAGGGGCCAAGCCACATTTCTTCAGGCTCCTGGCACCACACTCCCAGAGCCCTCTCCTCCTCCCTGTAGGCTGTCTCATCATTGTTGGTAATCAAGCCTTCTACTGTTGTGTCGTCTGCAAACTTGATGATTGAGTTGGAGGCGTTGGAGGCGTGCGTGACTACGCAGTCATGGGTGAACAGGGAGTATAGGAGAGTGCTAAGCATGCACACTTATGGGGCCCCTGTGTTGAGGATCAGTGTAGAGGAGGTGTGGTTTCCTACCTTCACCACCTGGGGGCGGCCCGTCAGGAAGTCCAGCACCCAGTTGCACAGGGCGGGGTTCAGACCCAGGGCCCTGAGCTTGATGATGAGCTTGGAGGGTACTATGGTGTTGAAGGCTGAGCTATAGTCAATGAACCACATTCTTACATAGGTATTCCTCTTGTCCAGATGGGATAGGGCAGTGTGCATTGCGATCTGTGGATCTATTGGGGCGGTAAGCAAATTGAAGTGGGTCTAGGGTGTCAGGTAAGGTAGAGGTGATATGATCCTTGACTAGTCTCTCAAAGCACTTCATGATGACAGAGGTGAGTGCTACAGGACGATAGTCATTTAGTTCAGTTACCTTTGCTTTCTTGGGTACAGGAACAATGCAAGTGGGGACAGCAGACTGGGATAGGGAGAGATTTAATATGTTCGTAAACACTCCAGCCAGCTGGTTTGCGCATGCTCTGAGGACGCGCCTAGGGATGCCGTCCGGCAGCCTTGCGGGGGTTAACACACTTAAATGTCTTACTCACGTCGGCCACGGAGAACGAGAGCCCACAGATCTTGGGAGCGGGCTGTGTCGGTGGCACTGCGTTATCCTCAAAGCGGGCTTTGAAGGTGTTTAGCTTGTCTGGGAGCAAGACGTCGGTGTCCGCGACGTGGCTGGTTTTCCCTTTGTAATCCGTGATTGTCTGTAGACCCTGTCACATACGTCTCGTGTCTGAGCCGTTGAATTGTGACTCCACTTTGTCTCTGTACTGACGTTTTGCCTGTTTGATTGCCTTACAGAGGGAATAACTACACTGTTTGCATTCGACCACCCAGTCACCTTGCCGTGATTAAATGCAGTGGTTCGCGCTTTCATTTTTGCGTGAATGCTTCCATCTATCCACGGTTTTTGGTTTGGGTAAATTTGAATAGTCAAAGTGGGAACAACATCCTCTATACACTTCCTGATGAACTCAGTCACCATGTCCCTGTATACGTCAATGTTATTCTCAGAGGCAACCCAGAACATATCCCAGTCCGCTTAATCAAATCAATCTTGAAGCATTTATTCCAGTTGGTCAGACCAGCGTTGAATAGACCTTAGCACGGTTATTTCCTGTTTGAGTTTCTGCCTATAGGAAGGGAGGAGCAGGATGGAATCATGACTTGATTTACGGAAGGGAGGGCGGGGAAGGGCCTTGTAGCCATCCCGGAAGGGGGAGTAACAATGGTAGAGAGTTTTTGATGCGTGAGTACTACAGGCAATGTGTTGATAGAACTTCGGTAGCGTTTTCCTCAAATTTGCTTTGTTAAAATCCCCAGCTACAATAAATGCGGCCTCAGGATATGTGGTTTCCAGTTTGCACAAAGTCCAGTGTACAGTCGTGGTCAAAAGTTTTGAGAATGACACAAGTATTGGTCTTCACAAAGTTTGCTGCTTCAGTGTTTTTAGATATTTTTGTCAGATGTTACTATGGTATACTGAAGTATAATTGCAAGCATTCCATAAGTGTCAAAGGCTTCTATTGAGAATTACATTAAGTTTATGCAAAGAGTCAATATTTGCAGTGTTGACCCTTCTTTTTCAAGACCTCTGCAATCCGCCCTGGCATGCTGTCAATTAACTTCTGGGCCACATCCTGACTGATGGGAGCCCATTCTTGCATAATCAATGCTTGGAGTTTGTCAGAATTTGTTGGGTTTTGTTTGTCCACCCGCCTCTTGAGGATTGACCACAAGTTCTCAATGGGATTAATGTCTGGGGAGTTTCCTGACCATGAACCCAAAATGTCGATGTTTTGTTCCCCAAGCCACTTAGTTATCACTTTTGCCTTATGGCAAGGTGCTCCATCATGCTGGAAAAGGCATTGTTCGTCACCAAACTGTTCTTGGATGGTTGGGAGAAGTTGCTCTCGGAGGATGTGTTGGTACCATTCTTTATTCATGGCTGTGTCCTTAGGCAAAATTGTGAGTGAGCCCACTCCCTTGGCTGAGAAGCAACCCCACATATGAATGGTCTCAGGATGCTTTACTGTTGGCATGACACAGGACTGATGGTAGCGCTCACCTTGTGTTCTCCGTACAAGCTTTTTTCCGGATGCCCCAAACAATCAGAAAGGGGATTCATCAGAGAAAATGACTTTACCCTAGTCTTCAGCAGTCCAATCCCTGTACCTTTTGCAGAATATCAGTCTGTCCCTGATGTTTTTCCTGGAGAGAAGTGGCTTCCTCGCTGCCCTTCTTGACACCAGGCCATCCTCCAAAAGTATTTTCCACACTGTGCATACAGATGCACTCACACCTGCCTGCTGCCATTCCTGAGCAAGATCTGCACTGATGGTGCCCCGATCCTGCAGCTGAATCAACTTTAGGAGACGGTCCTGACGCTTGCTGGACTTTCTTGGGCGCCCTGAAGCCTTCTTCACAACAATTGAACCTCTCTCCTTGAAGTTCTTGATGATCTGATAAATGGTTGATTTAGGTGCAATCTTACTAGCAGCAATATCCTTGCCTGTGAAGCCCTTTTTGTGTAAAGCAATGATGACGGCACGTGTTTCCTTGCAGGTAACCATGGTTAACAGAGGAAGAACAATGATTTCAAGCACCACCCTCCTTTTAAAGTGTCTGTTATTCTAACTCAATCAGCATGACAGAGTGATCTCCAGCCTTGTCCTCGTCAACACACTCACCTGTGTTAACGAGAGACATGATGTCAGCTGGTCCTTTTGTGGCAGGGCTGAAATGCAGTGGAAATGTTTTTTGAGGATTAAGTTCACTTTGCAATTCATTGCAATTCATCTGATCACTCTTCGTAACATTCTGGAGTATCTGCAAGTTGCCATCATAAAAACTGAGGCAGCAGACTTTGTGAAAATTAATATTTCTGTCATTCTCAAAACTTTTGACCACGACTGTTGTTCCTTGAGGGCTGTTGTGGTATCGGCTTGAGGGGGAATATACATGGCTGTGACTATTACCGATGATAATTATCTTGGGAGGTAATACGGTCGGCATTTGATTGTGAGGTATTCTAGGTCGGTTGAACAAAAGGACTTGAGTT
This sequence comes from Coregonus clupeaformis, assembly GCF_020615455.1. Lineage (NCBI taxonomy): Eukaryota > Metazoa > Chordata > Actinopteri > Salmoniformes > Salmonidae > Coregonus > Coregonus clupeaformis. Next base: position 35,369,203 of record NC_059197.1, read on the forward strand.
CCTGTACGGTATCACAATCATTACCACCGCCTTTCTTCTTCCCGGAGTGGTCTTTATTCCTGTCTGTGTGATGTATTGAGAACCCATCTGGCTATATGGACGGGGACAGTATATCCTGAGAGAGCCATGATTCCGTGGAACAGAGTATGTTGCAGTCCCTGATGTCTCTCTGGAAGGAGATCCTCGCCCTGAGCTCGTCTACTTTATTGTCCAGGGACTGAACATTAGCGAGTAATATACTCAGAAGCAGTGGATGGTGTGCACGCCTCCTGAGTCGGACTAGAAGTCTACCCCCTTGTGGCTTTGAGTCAGTGACTCTTATCACAGTGATAAGACACCCTGAGTTAATGTAATGCATTCATTCATCTCAGTCATCAAAATAACAACTGATAATAGATTGATGTCTTGGAGCAGCCTCTGGGATAAATTGTATTGCCCTGGGGTGTACGAACAATCGATCCAATTCGGGAAAGTCGTATTTCTGGTCGTAATGCTGGTGAGTTACCGCTCTATGTAATAACACAAAAAACGTTCTGGGCTAATAATGTAAGAAATAACACACAAAAAAATAAAATAATGCAAAGTTGCTTAGGAGGTAGAAGCAGAGCTGCCATGTCTGTCGGCACCATCCCTTCCCCTATTACCGTCCGCAATTGAAACAATGTGTGGGGAGGCAGAGGCACAGAAACTCACACCAAGACCTTTGTCAGATAACACTGTTAAACAAATAATTTATGCTATTGCTAGCAAATCAAGAGGAAATTCTGACTCAAAAACTCCCCACCTTATGCTCTCACGTTAGGGCCGAGATTCCCATTCATTGACTTTTGTTCGCTATACATGTCGGGGACATATTGTTCTGTCTCACGATTCACAAGCATAAAAAAGGCACAGAGGCTGTTCAGTGTGCTGAATTGGCTGTATTGACAACAACAAAAAAAACAGATTCCATGGGATCGAGTGGTGGGCTATTGCACATCTATGGCTGGACTCTTGTCATAAATGTGTCTCCCTCTGCCATATGGATGCATTGCATGATACACCGAGAGCAACTGGCGGCAAAAGAGCTGAGCACAGAGCTCTGAAATATACTCCAGCAGGTAACTTTGATTGTAATTACATCAAGCCACGCATGTTCGCAAAACTACAGTGCATTCGGAAAGTATTCAGACCCCTTGACTTTTTCCACATTTTGTTACGTTACGGCCTTATTCTAAAATTGATTAAAACGTTTTTTTCCCCCTCATCAATGTACACACAATACCCCATAATGACAAAGCAAAAACAGGTTTTAATACATTTTAGCAAATGTATGAATAAAAACCAGAGGATATATCACATTTACATAAGTATTCAGACCCTTTACACAGTTCTTTGTTGAAGCACCTTTGGTAGAGATTGCAGCCTCAACTCTTCTTGGGTATGACTCTACAAGCTTGGCACACCTGTATTTGGGGAGTTTCTCCCATTTTTCTCTGCAGATCCTCTCAAGCTCTGTCAGGTTGGATGGGGAGTGTCGCTGCACAGCTATTTTCAGGTCTCTCCAGAGATATTTGATCGGATTCAAGTCCGGGCTCTGGCTAGGCCACTCAAGGACATTCAGAGACTTGTCCCGAAGCCACTCCTGCGTTGTCTTGTCTGTGTGCTTAGGGTCATTGTCCTGTTGGAAGGTGAACCTTCGCCCCAGTCTGAGGTCCTGAGTGCTCTGGAGCAGGTTTTCATCGATCTCTCTGTACTTTGCTCCATTCATCTTTGCCTCGATCCTGACTAGTCTCCCAGTCCCTGCCGCTAAAAAACATCCCCACACATGATGCTGTCAACACCATGCTTCACCATAGAGATGGTGCCATGTTTCCTCCAGACGTGACGCTTGGCATTCATGCCAAAGAGTTCAATCTTGGTTTCATCAGACCAGAGAATCTTGTTTCTCATGGTCTGAGAGTCCCTTAGGTGCCTTTTGTCAAACTCCAAGTGGGCTGTCATGTGCCTTTTACTGAGGAGTGGCTTCCGTCTGGCCACTCTACCATAAGGTTCTGATTGGTGGTGTGCTGCAGAGATGGTTGTCCTTCTGGAAGGTTCTCCCATCTCCACAGAGGAACTCTGGAGCTCTGTCAGAGTGACCATCGGGTTCTTGGTCACCTCCCTGACCAAGGCCCTTCTCCCCCGATTGCTCAGTTTGGCTGGGCGGCCAGCTCTAGGAAGAGTCTTGGTGGTTCCAAACTTCTTCCATTTAAGAATGATGGAGGCCACTGTGTTCTTGGGGACTTTCAATGCTGTAGAACCTTTTTGGTACCCTTCCCCAAATCTGTGCTTCGACACAATCCTGTGTCGAAGCACAGATTTGCTCTATGGACAATTCCTTCGTCCTCATGGCATGGTTTTTGCTTTGACATGCACTGTCAACTGTGTGACCTTATATAGACAGGTGTGTGCCTTTCCAAATCATGTCCAATCAATTGAATTTACCACAGGTGGATTCCAATCAAGTTGTAGAAACATCTCAAGGATTATCAATGGAAACAGGATGCACCTGAGCTCAATTTCAAGCTCAACTTTCTGTGTCAGAAAATGCCTATGTAACAGACATGTATGGTCAACTGAATGAACTGAATGCAAGCATGCAGGGGAAATACAAAAACATTCTACAGATGTGTGACCGAATCAGTGGATTCAGATCAGAGGAAAGAATTCTTATTGGAGAGAGTCTTTCAAAAGCCAACCATGCCCCCGTCCCTCGGCTGTGCATGTTTCTAACAGAAAACAGCATCATAAAGTGTCCTACACGAGTGATGACTGCTCACGTCCAACGCTTGGAAGAACACTTTGGGACCTACTTCCCAATCCGTTTGACTGTGATCCTGGCTCAGTTGACATGCCAGTAAGTGAAATCGAACAGCTGATGGAGCTGTAATGTGACCGAATACTGCAGACACCTCATTCACGGGTCACTGCGGAGGAGTTGTGGTTTCTGACTCAAAGGGAATACCCTGCTGTCTCCCTCTGAGCATTAATGCCACATTCAAAACAACTGAGAACTCTGAACTGGGAACTTGGAAATCTCTGACTTCCGACTTCAGTGAGTTCAAGACAACGGCGAACTCGTTTTGAATGGTCATCCAACTCGGAATTCCAACTCGGGAACTCAAGCCTCTTTCTAGAGCTCCAACTTTCCGACCTGAAGGTCACTGAAGTCATGATTTGACCTCGTATTTGTGAAGCTGGATTCAGTACTCTTGTCTGCATTCAAACCAAATATCGATCCAGGTTAGATGTGACAGCAGAGATGAGGTACGCACTGTCGACCACTCCCCCTGACTTTGAGAAGCACCGACGCGACATGCATCAAGCACACCCATCTCATTAGTGGTGGTGAGATACTGTAAGAGACATTATGACTAATTTGCAATTGACTGTCATTAAAAGTAGGTGATGGTGAGTTGAGAAGACAATCAGAAATACTGTTAGAATGTTTTGCAATTGACTGTGCGTTTTCAGATATCAAAATGGAGTCGTGGGCCAAAAAAGTTTGTGAACCCCTGATGAGAGGCAGAACACACACACACACACACACACACACACACACACACACACACACACACACACACACACACACACACACACACACACAGTGACACACACACACACACACACAGACACACACACACACACACACACACACACAGTGACACACACACACACACAGTGACACACACACACACACACACACACAGTGACACACACACACAGTGACACACACACACACAGTGACACACACACACACACACACACACACACACACACAGTGACACACACAGACACCACACACACACACACACACACACACACACACACACACACACACACACAGTGACACACACACACACACAGTGACACACACACACACACACACACACAGTGAACACACACACACACACACACACAGTGACACACACACACACACACACACACACACACACAGCACACACACACACACACACACACACACACACACACACAGTGACACACACACACACACACACACACACACACAGTGACACACACACACACACACACACAGACACACAAACAGACACACACAGTGACCCACACACACACACACACACACACACACACACACACACACATGACACACACACACACACACACACACACACAGTGACACACACACACACACACAGACACACACACACACACACACACACAGTGACACACACACACACACACACACACACAGTGACACACACACACACACACACACACACACAGTGACACACACACACACACAGTGACACACACACACACACACACACACAGTGACACACACACAAACACACACAGAACACACACACACACACACACAGTGACACACACACACACACACAGTGACACACACACACACACACACACACAGTGACACACACACACACACACAAACAGACACACACACACACACAGTGACACACACACACACACACAGTGACACACACACACACACACAGTGACACACACACACACACACAGTGACACACACACACACACACACACACACACACACACACACACACACACACACACACAGTGACACACACACACACACACAAACAGACACACAAACAGAGGGGTGCTGAGGCTCCTGCGGTGAACTAGCTCCCGGTGACTGTTTAAACATGTATCCACTATAGTAGGCAGGGCAAAGGTTTTTTCAGGACGTCTGGACTATTAGAAACGTACACAATTGTTACCCGGAGGAAAATGGGGGCGGGTCATACTTTTTAATTTCAGTCAGTGGGAGAGGGTTTAGTGGTTTGTTATTTAGTCCAGAGGAGGGTCATGTCACTTGTAATCGATTTAACAAAACGAACCACACCCGTCGCTATGGGCGGGCCATAGGGGGCCGAGCCCGCCCCCAAAAATGCTTGTGCCCCCCCCCCCCACTTGAGGGAATTTTTTATTAAATATACATACTGTAGGCTAATAATAATTGTGCCCTGCCCTACCATGCATTTCATATGCCCCCCTTAAGACTGAGGTCTGGCGACGGGTCTGAAACTAACGCAATGTAAATCTAAGAGCTATAGGTTCCGGGGTCTGTCAGAAATATTTTTGCTATTTTCACATCCAAAAATTATCAGCGCAGTGCTGGCGGTGGCGCAAAAGGGCTGGGATATTATTAATAAACCAGTTGTGGGTGTGTCGAGGCTTGGCCTATCACTGGCCAATCAGAACGTGCTCCATGACTAAATATGTGGTTGCTTCAAGTTCTGTATTTACGGTCTTTTATGTTTTGCCTTGGAATCAACTCCAATTCCAATGTCAGTCCATTATGTTTTGTTAAACAGCTTACAGAAACGAAATAACAAAATGTAGACCCATCACATCTTTGCTAAATATGTTAACTTGAACTTGTTTGCAGTCAACATTGTTCTAAGTAATTGCGTGGCTTTAATGTGGAAATATATACATAGCATTCACACTGATATAGCATAGCATGGACATGCCAAACGTTGTCAATAAGCAAGATACAATTCAATATTGTTAAGGCCTAAAAAGAGAGTGAATAATTCTAATCAAATTCTAAACAAAACGAAACAATAACTTGTTTTAAATAGGCTATGTGTAAATATAGTTACAGGCACCATCATTGCTCCCTTTGGGTATAAAATATTAAAACAACGCAGACTATGGAGGGTTTTACACACATCAAAACTTTTCACAGTACCTGGACAAAGATCCAATATAAAGAGAAAGGGAGAATGTCTACACCGTCATACTGCTCTCAAATAGAATGTTCTATATACATATTGGAACCATATTACAGATCACATTCACACTTCTCCAGAAGATGCATTGCATGCGCGCCATGGTCGTTCTCACCACAAAACCAGGACAGTGTGAATCATTCTAATAAGTTTGGTTTTAATAAAATCTGTTCATTTTTTTAAACAGCAACAACAATAAATAAATTTAAAATGTAATGATGTCATAAAACCTCCAGGATAAAAAAAAAAAAAAGACAACGCATTGCTGTTAAACCAGTCTTCATTATAATAGGCCTAGGATAACCGTAGCCTACGGAGGGATTTGGATTTTAAAAATGTGAAACGGGAAACAAGCAATTGTTACTGGAAAATAGCTTCTAAATAGAAGGATTACCACCGAGGTTCTCATCTCTCGTTTCATGATGGGCATGGACACATGTAGCCTACATCATGGAGGGGGTTTTACGCACGTCCAAAGAATCGCTAAAATAATGTTGGCCTGCGTACAATACATAAAAAGGGAATGTCAGCTCACTGTTGTACTCCTCTCAAGCCTGATCTTTTAATAAAGCTTTCGTGATTAAGATTATTTCCAAGAGGTCTCACGAGCCAAACCCTTTATCGACGGTCTTGAGTTTTTTAAATGTTTCTAAATAAGAAGTATACAGGCACAAAAAGCACATTACTCTTGTTCCATGCACATATGGGCAGTGTGCGTCATGGCTGGATAGGCTGCGTTTCCGCTGTCAAAATTCATGCCATAAGAAACCGTTACCGCTAAAAACCAGCTTTTGGTTGGTCTTAAACATCCCTACCGCTGCCTGAACATGTTTTTAAGGTCACACCTCAAATATTTCAATCCCATCCCATCTGAACTGATATATGACAGGTAAATTAGCCGTCCTTGCGCAACAGCTTGAAAATAGCAGAGCGCTGGCTTTAACAGGTCGAAATTGCAAACGAACAGGCGTTTGACACTAGGGCCGCCTTAAGGCCAGACGAAAATAGAACCCTGAATGTCATATTGCTCAGTGTTTGAGAATGAGTTGCTTATTATATCTCTGTGTGCCCGATGCTGCCCCATCATCCCCCGATTCTCTGCTGGGCTCGCAATATCAAGTGTGCCTGGTGTGGTCTCAATAAAATGATCCATTGCTTGTACTATAGGATATAGTCCTAGGCAAGAGAATGCTCGGGGGAAGCAAAGGGCAAAGTTATATTTCCTTCCCAAGTTTTTGAGCTGCTGGGATGGTGTATATAAAACTAGGCTACACTGCATTACACACTGCAATGGATAGGCTATCCCAAATATGAGCCCTGGGCAAAAAAATTCAATATCTGTGTTTTTACGCGAACGAGGCCTACTGCTGTCCTGTTCAGTTTGAGAGGGAGAGTGCGAAGACGAAAAGGAGGACCCGAGGTCAGCTTGCTACTGCTATAATTGATTTTAAGAAACACAATATGTTTCGTTGCCCATAATGAAGCTATCTATCGGAGTTATTGACCTCACAATAAGCCATATTCGAGTAATTTACATAACTTTCATTACTATGAAGTGGCAGCCGCGGAGATGGACAGTGCATGGGTGTTGAAAGGAGGCTAATTCGAGAAGTCCTAATTCATTTAAAAAGTCTTCATTTTAATTTGACTTTAGGCTAATAATAACAAGAGGGGTTTGTGTTGGAACCTATTTCGTTCTATTCAAGAAATAAGAGGTAGGCCTATATTTACATTTACATTGTAGTCATTTAGCAGACTCTCTTATCCAGAGCGACTTAGAGTCCTGTTTGACATACGAAATTATAGTCTACTATCCATAGATTTGGTCAGCCAATTCCTTCAGTCACCATGCACTCCTTAAATACACTACACAGTATATAAAAAAGTATGTGGACACCCCTTCAAATGAGTGGATTCTGGCTATTTAGCCACACTGCTAACCGGTGTATAAAATCGAACACACAGCCATGCAATCTCCATGGACAAACATTGGCAGTAGAATGGCCTTATTGAAGAGCTCAGTGACTTCCAACATGGCACCATCATAGGATGCCACCTTTCCAACAAGTTAGTTCGTCAAATTTCTGCCCTGCTAGAGCTGCCCATGTCAATTGTAAGTGCTGTTATTGTGAAGTGGAAACATCTAGGAGCAACAACGTCTCAGCTGCGAAAAGTGGTAAGCCACACAAGCTCACAGAACAGGACCGCTGAATGCTGAAGTGCCTAGCGCGTAAAAATCATCTGTCCTCAGTTGCAACACTCCCTACCATGTTTCAAACTGCCTCTGGAAGCAAAGTCTGCACAATAACTGTTAGTCTGTATTTTCATGAAATGGGTTTCCATGGCCGAGCAGCCGCACACAAACCTAAGATCACCATGTGCAATGCCAAGCGTCGGCTGGAGTGATGTAAAGCTCGCCGTCATTGGACACTGGAGCAGTGGAAATGCGTTCTCCTGCGTGATGAATCACGCTCCACCATCTGGCAATCCGACGGACGAATCTGGTTTTGGCGGATGCCAGAAGAACGCTACCTGCCCGAATGCTTAGTGCCAACTGTAAACTTTGGTGGAGGAGGAATAATGGTCTGAGGTTGTTTTCATGGTTCGGGCTAGGCCCCTTAGTTCCAGTGAATGGAAATCTTAACGCTACAGCATACAATGACATTCTAGACGATTCTGTGCTTCCATCTTTGTGGCAACAGTTTGTTTCAGCATGACAATGCCCCCGTACACAAAGTGAGGTCCATACAGAAGTGGTTTGTCGAGATCGGTGTGGAAGAACTTGTCTGGCCTGCACAGAGCCCTGACCTCAACCCCACATTAATTGATTAATCTATCAGTAAATGTAGGCTAATGTGTCCTACAATAACGTTCCAGTGCTAAGGTACCTATTCACTGCAAATGGCGCACTGTGCTACGCTCCACGGCTGCATCAACACAATGCCAGGCTACAGCCATGCTGGACTACAGCCTACAGAATAACAGGTGTTGCTTTGAAAACTGTATTTTTTCCCGCAGTTGCATTTGAGCAAAGGTCATTTGCTTGAGCCTCTCATAATGCATCTCTCCCTCCTCTGTGCGCACAGTGGGGAGTGGGACTGAGAGTGGCTTTCTCACACAGCAGCAGCAGACAGTGAAACAGGGACAGGCAGATACTTACATAGCAGGAATCAACATATAATAAATAAATAAGCCATTTAGCAGACGCTTTTATCCAAAGCGACTTACAGTCATGCGTGCATACATTTTTGTGTATGGGTGGTCCCGGGGATTGAACCCACTACCTTGGCGTTACAAGCGCCATGCTCTACCAGCTGAGCTACAGAGGACCACATAATGAACATAATGAATAGGCTATTACTGTTGACCAAATAATGGTTCTAGAAACAATCTACAGGAACGTTACGTAGCAAAAAGTCACTGACATGAAGCAAAATGCTTCAGTAAGAACATGTTTTGTTTTGTTTTAGTCGTTTAGCAGACGCTCTTATCCAGAGCGACTTAACAAGAGCAATTAGGGTTAAGGTAGCTTAATGGTTACGAGCATAGTGCCAGTAACCGAAAAGTCGCTTGTTCTAATCCCCGAGCCGACTAGGTGAAAAATCTGTCGATGTGCCCTTGAGCAAGGCACTTAAACCCTAATTGCTCCTATGCTCACAGTAATCCTAATACTTTGCCCTGAACTGCCGCCCGTTTGGGAAGAAAAGCAATGCATGTATTTACGTGTTGGAAGTCTCCGTCGTGTATCTCTGTTGGACCCATGCCTTCGTGGGAAGGGGTCAATTGGGCCTTCTCTTTCGGATGGTCTTTTAGATGTAAGGCTCAGATTGTCCACAAGAGGTCACAATGTCCTTCTTCTTAGTTGTCTGTTTACTTTCACTCGTTCTGGAAGTGGTCTTCTGAGGACGGCTAATAAGCTGTGTCGATGAACCCCTGTGGGGTGATGAGAGCAGGATGGTCCCACTTAAATTCACCTTCTTAGATACAGTACTTAGAAAAGCTACTCATCCGTAACATTGATTGTTAGTGGAGGCAACTTTGTCGTCTTCACCTCGTGTTGATTTTGAGGGTCGGGACCAATATGGACAACAGCTGGTAAAGAGGGGCGTTTCCGTCATACTGACACGGTCTCTGAGCTCCCTCGGGCGTGGCTAGTTACAAGGCAAAAGTATTATCATCACTATGAATTTGATAGAAAGCTAAAATCACATTCCTATCTTCACGGAAACATTGTCTTCCTCCTTGATATTTTCTACCCAAGGTAAAGGATGTAAGCCTGATATACACAGTGTAAAAGCTCTTCAAGTCACACTGTGTGCTCTGTAGCTCAGCTGGTAGAGCACGGCGCTTGTAACGCCAAGGTAGTGGGTTCGATCCCTGGGACAACCCATACACAAAAAATGTATGCACGCATGACTGTAAGTCGCTTTGGATAAAAGCGTCTGCTAAATGGCTTATTATTATACACAGTGTAAAAGCTCTTCAAGTCACACTGTTTTCATTATAATGCCTTTATACAATAATTTATGACATCACAAAATAGACATTAACTTCCCATATTCCATTTCTCGTCATTCCCAAAGTTTGGATGTTTAAATATATTGTCTCAATGTTCATTGTTTGATGTTTTTGGGCGGCAAAAGTCTCTGAAACAAAGGACATTCCTTTCACCATACTAGGATGCCACATTGTAGGATTTGTAATGAATTGTAGGATATGTAATGAATTTATTTGCAAATTATGGTGGAAAATAAGTATTTGGTCAATAACAAAAGTTTCTCCTTCCATCAATTCAATACTTTGTTATATACCCTTTGTTGGCAATGACACAGGTCAAACGTTTTCTGTAAGCCTTCACAAGGTTTTCACACACTGTTGCTGGTATTTTGGCCCATTCCTCCATGCAGATCTCCTCTAGAGCAGTGATATTTTGGGGCTGTCGCTGGGCAACACAGACTTTCAACTCCATCCAAAGATTTTCTATGGGGTTGAGATCTGGAGACTTGCTAGGCCACTCCAGGACCTTGAAATGCTTCTTACGAAGCCACTCCTTCGTTGCCCGGGCGGTGTGTTTGAGATCATTGTCATGCTGAAAGACCCAGCCACGTTTCATCTTCAATGCCCTTGCTGATGGAAGGAGGTTTTCACTCAAAATCTCACGATACATGGCCCCATTCATTCTTTCCTTTACACGGATCAGTCGTCCTGGTCCCTTTGCAGAAACCCCCCCCCCAAAGCATGATGTTTCCACCCCCATGCTTCACAGTAGGTATGGTGTTCTTTGGATGGAACTCAGCATTCTTTGTCCTCCAAACACGACGAGTTGAGTTTTTACCAAAAAGTTATATTTTGGTTTCATCTGACCATATGACATTCTCCCAATCCTCTTCTGGATCATCCAAATGCACTCTAGCAAACTTCAGACGGGCCTGTACATGTACTGGCTTAAGCAGGGGGACACGTCTGGCACTGCAGGATTTGAGTCCCTGGCGGCGTAGTGTGTTACTGATGTAGGCTTTGTTACTTTGGTCCCAGCTCTCTGCAGGTCATTCACTAGGTCCCCCCGTGTGGTTCTGGGATTTTTGCTCACCGTTCTTGTGATCATTTTGACCCCACGGGGTGAGATCTTGCGTGGAGCCCCAGATCGAGGGAGATTATCAGTGGTCTTGTATGTCTTCCATTTCCTAATAATTGCTCCCACAGTTGATTTCTTCAAACCAAGCTGCTTACCTATTGCAGATTCAGTCTTCCCAGCCTGGTGCAGGTCTACAATTTTGTTTCTGGTGTCCTTTGACAGCTCTTTGGTCTTGGCCATAGTGGAGTTTGGAGTGTGACTGTTTGAGGTTGTGGACAGGTGTCTTTTATACTGATAACAAGTTCAAACAGGTGCCATTAATACAGCTAACGAGTGACAGAGGAGCCTCTTAAAGAAGAAGATACAGGTCTGTGGTCTTGTTTGTAGGTGACCAAATACTTATTTTCCACCATAATTTGCAAATAAATTCATTAACAATCCTACAATGTGATTTTCTGGAGAAAAAAAATTCTCAATTTGTCTGTCATAGTTGACGTGTACCTATGATGAAAATTACAGGCCTCTCTCATATTTTTAAGTGGGAGAACTGGTGGCTGACTAAATACTTTTTCCCCCCACTGTATTTAATGAAGCAAAAATGACATTAACTAATTTTTGCTTGGTGATAGAACAGCGCCGGAAAAGATGGCTGCCGTTTTACAGCCCTCTAACCAATTGTACTATTATGTGTGTTTTTCCGCGTTATTTGTAATTTATTTTGTACATAATGTTTCTGCCATCGTCTCTTATAACCAAAAAGAGCTCCTGGATATCAGGACAGCGATTACTCACCTCATATTGGACGAAGATTTTTTCTTCAACGAGGCGGCCGCGAAGGATATCATACAGACACCCGACAAGGCCCAAATCCCCGTCATTCGCGTGAGGAAGAGATGGAGATATCGTGGACGTAGATCGGGGTGCCTTGTAAGGATCCGACGGCGAGCGAGTAAACTGCCTCTTCCATCAATCCTATTAGCCAACGTTCAATCATTGGATAACAAATTGGATGATTTAAGATTACGGTTATCCTACCAACGGGACATTAAAAACTGTAATATCTTATGTTTCACCGAGTCGTGGCTGAACGACGACATGGATTTCATACAGCTAGCGGGCTATACGCTACATCGGCAGGATAGAACGGCTGACTCCCGGTAAGACAAGGGGTGGCGGTCTGTGTATATTTGTAAACAACAGCTGGTGCACAAAATCAAATACTAAGGAAGTCTCGAGGTTTTGCTCGCCTGAGGTAGAGTATCGTATGATAAGCTGTAGACCACACTATTTACCAAGAGAGTTTTCATCTATATTTTTCATAGCTGTCTATTTACCACCACAAACCAATGCTGGCATTAAGATTGCACTGAATGAGTTGTACAAGGCCATAAATCAACAGGAAAACGCTCATCAAGATGCAGCGCTCCTAGTGGCCGGGGACTTTAATGCAGGGAAACTTAAATCCGTTCTACCTAATTTCTACCAGCATGTTAAATGTGCAACCAGAGGAAAAAAAACTCTAGACCACCTTTACTCCACACACAGAGACGCATACAAAGCTCTCCCTCGCCCTCCATTTGGCAAATCTGACCATAACTCTATCCTCCTGATTCCTGCTTATAAGCAAAAACTAAAGCAGGAAGCACCAGTGACTCGGTTAATAAAAAAGTGGTCAGATGACGCAGATGCTAAGCTACAGGACTGTTTTGCTAGCACAGACTGGAACATGTTCCGGGATTCTTCAGACAGCATTGAGGAGTACACCACATCAGTCACTGGCTTCATCAATAAGTGCATCGATGATGTCGTCCCCACAGTGACCATATGTACATACCCCAACCAGAAGCCATGGATTACAGGAAACATCCGCACTGAGCTAAAGGGTAGAGCTGCCGCTTTCAAGGAACGGGACTCTAACCCGGACGCTTATAAGAAATCCCGCTATGACCTCCGACGAACCATCAAACAGGCAAAGAGTCAATACAGGACTAAGATTGAATCGTACTACACTGGCTCGGACGCTCGTCGGATGTGGCAGGGCTAGAAAACTATTACAGACTACAAAGGGAAGCACAGCCGCGAGCTGCCCAGTGACACAAGCCTACCAGACGAGCTAAACCACTTCTATGCTCGCTTCGAGGCAAGCAACACTGAAGCATGCATGAGAGCACCAGCTGTTCCGGATGACTATGTGATCACGCTCTCCGTAGCCGATGTGAGTAAGACTTTAAGCAGGTCAACATTCACAAGGCCGCAGGGCCAGACGGATTACCAGGACGTGTACTCCGAGCATGTGCTGACCAACTGGCAAGTGTCTTTTTCAACATGTCCCTGACTGAGTCTGTAATACCAACATGTTTCAAGCAGACCACCATAGTCCCCGTGCCCAAGGACTCTAAGATAACCTGCCTAAATGACTACCGACCCGTAGCACTGACGTCTGTAGCCATGAAGTGCTTTGAAAGGCTGGTCATGGCTCACATCAACAGCATTATCCCAGAAACCATAGACCCACTCCAATTTGCATACCGCCCCAACAGATCCACAGATGATGCAATCTCTATTGCACTCCACACTGCCCTTTCCCACCTGGACAAGAGGAACACCTACGTGAGAATGCTATTCATTGACTACAGCTCAGCATTCAACACCATAGTGCCCTCTAAGCTCATCACTAAGCTAAGGATCCTGGGACTAAACACCTCCCTCTGCAACTGGATCCTGGACTTCCTGACGGGCCGCCCCCAGGTGGTAAGGGTGGCAACAACACATCTGCCACACTGATCCTCAACACGGGGGCCCCTCAGGGGTGCGTGCTCAGTCCCCTCCTGTACTCTCTGTTCACCCATGACTGCATGGCCAGGCACGACTCCAACACCATCATTAAGTTTGCCGACGACACAACAGTGGTAGGCCTGATCACCGACAACGATGAGACAGCCTATAGGGAGGAGGTCAGAGACCTGGCCGTGTGGTGCCAGGACAACAACCTCTCCCTCAACGTGACTAAGACAAAGGAGATGATTGTGGACTACAGGAAAAAAAAGAGGACTGAGCACGCCCCCATTCTCATCGACGGGGCTGTAGTGGAACAGGTTGAGAGCTTCAAGTTCCTTGGTGTCCACATCACCAACGAACTATCATGGTCCAAACACACCAATACAGTCGTGAAGAGGGCACGACAAAGCCTATTCCCCCTCAGGAGACTGAAAAGATTTGGCATGGGTCCTCAGATCTTCAAAAAATTCTACAGCTGCACCATCGAGAGCATCCTGACTGGTTGCATCACCGCCTGGTATGGCAACTGCTTGGCCTCCGACCGCAAGGCACTACAGAGGGTAGTACGGCCCAGTACATCACTGGGGCCAAGCTTCCTGCCATCCAGGACCTCTATACCAGGCGGTGTCAGAGGAAGGCCCACAAAATTGTCAAAGACTCCAGCCACCCTAGTCATAGACTGTTCTCTCTGCTACCGCACGGAAAGCGGTACCGGAGTGCCAAGTCTAGGTCCAAAAGACTTCTCAACAGCTTCTACCCCCAAGCCATAAGACTCCTGAACAGCTAATCATGGCTACCCGGACTATTTGCACTGCCCCCCCACCCCATCCTTTTTACGCTGCTGCTACTCTGTTAATTATTTATGCATAGTCACTTTAACTCTACCCACATGTACATATTACCTCAATTACCTCAACTAGCCAGTGCCCCCGCACATTGACTCTGCAACGGTACCCCCCTGTATATATAGCCTCCCTACTGTCACTTTATTTTACTTCTGCTCTTTTTTTTCCTCAACACTTTTTTTGTTGTTGTTTTTATTTTTACTTTTTTGTTAAAAATAAATGCACTGTTGGTTAAGGGCTGTAAGTAAGCATTTCACTGTAATGTCTGCACCTGTTGTATTCGGCGCAGGTGACCAATAACATTTGATTTGATTTGATTTGATTTGATTAGGGCAGTAGCGCGAGATGACAAATTCAAAGGCAGCCTACTTTTCTATATTCAAGGGAAGAGAGAGACAAACATAGCTAGACTGTTGTTTAGCCTATGTTCAGAGGCGGAGCTGGAGTGGAGCCTGCCCACACCCATCGCTTGCTCCCCTGCAGCTCACCAGCTGACGTAGCCTGCGTGTGCCGGGTGTGGAGCGTTCTTTCCACTACTACAGAACAGAACCCACGCTGCTCTGCGCACCCAGTGGTAACATTCTGCTTATCATTGTAGCCTATCCAGTCCAAGTGCAAATAGTCACGAGAAGGCGGTCCGAGTCACCAATGGTCAAGTCCGAGTCTGAGTGCAGTCGGACTCGAGTACTACAACACTGGGAAACAGTACTGATGGTCAGACAGTAGTCAACAGTAGTATAATTATACTGAAGGAAACAGTACTGCTGGTCAGACAGTAGTCATCAGTAGTATAATTATACTGAAGGAAACAGTACTGCTGGTCAGACAGCAGTCATCAGTAGTATAATTATACTGAAGGAAACAGTACTGCTGGTCAGACAGTAGTCATCAGTAGTATAATTATACTGAAGGAAACAGTACTGCTGGTCAGACAGTAGTCATCAGTAGTATAATTATACTGAAGGAAACAGTACTGCTGGTCAGACAGTAGTCATCAGTAGTATAATTATACTGAAGGAAACAGTACTGCTGGTCAGACAGTAGTCATCAGTAGTATAATTATACTGAAGGAAACAGTACTGCTGGTCAGACAGTAGTCATCAGTAGTATAATTATACTGAAGGAAACAGTACTGCTGGTCAGACAGTAGTCATCAGTGGTATAATTATACTGAAGGAAACAGTACTGCTGGTCAGACAGTAGTCAACAGTAGTATAATTATACTGAAGGAAACAGTACTGCTAGTCAGACAGTAGTCATCAGTAGTATAATTATACTGAAGGAAACAGTACTGCTGGTCAGACAGTAGTCATCAGTAGTATAATTATACTGAAGGAAACAGTACTGCTGGTCAGACAGTAGTCATCAGTAGTATAATTATACTGAAGGAAACAGTACTGCTGGTCAGACAGCAGTCATCAGTAGTATAATTATACTGAAGGAAACAGTACTGCTGGTCAGACAGCAGTCATCAGTAGTATAATTATACTGAAGGAAACAGTACTGCTGGTCAGACAGTAGTCATCAGTAGTATAATTATACTGAAGGAAACAGTACTGCTGGTCAGACAGTAGTCATCAGTAGTATAATTATACTGAAGGAAACAGTACTGCTAGTCAGACAGTAGTCATCAGTAGTATAATTATACTGAAGGAAACAGTACTGCTGGTCAGACAGTAGTCATCAGTAGTATAATTATACTGAAGGAAACAGTACTGCTGGTCAGACAGTAGTCATCAGTAGTATAATTATACTGAAGGAAACAGTACTGCTGGTCAGACAGCAGTCATCAGTAGTATAATTATACTGAAGGAAACAGTACTGCTGGTCAGACAGCAGTCATCAGTAGTATAATTATACTGAAGGAAACAGTACTGCTGGTCAGACAGCAGTCATCAGTAGTAGAACTCTGCTGAAGGAAACAGTACTGCTGGTCAGACAGTAGTCATCAGTAGTATAATTATACTGAAGGAAACAGTACTGCTGGTCAGACAGTAGTCATCAGTAGTATAATTATACTGAAGGAAACAGTACTGCTGGTCAGACAGTAGTCATCAGTAGTATAATTATACTGAAGGAAACAGTACTGCTGGTCAGACAGTAGTCATCAGTAGTATAATTATACTGAAGGAAACAGTACTGCTGGTCAGACAGTAGTCATCAGTAGTATAATTATACTGAAGGAAACAGTACTGCTGGTCAGACAGTAGTCATCAGTAGTATAATTATACTGAAGGAAACAGTACTGCCGGTCAGACAGTAGTCATCAGTAGTAGAACTCTGCTGAAGGAAACAGTACTGCTGGTCAGACAGTAGTCATCAGTAGTATAATTATACTGAAGGAAACAGTACTGCTGGTCAGACAGTAGTCAACAGTAGTATAATTATACTGAAGGAAACAGTACTGCTGGTCAGACAGCAGTCATCAGTAGTATAATTATACTGAAGGAAACAGTACTGCTGGTCAGACAGTAGTCAACAGTAGTATAATTATACTGAAGGAAACAGTACTGCTGGTCAGACAGTAGTCATCAGTAGTATAATTATACTGAAGGAAACAGTACTGCTGGTCAGACAGTAGTCATCAGTAGTATAATTATACTGAAGGAAACAGTACTGCTGGTCAGACAGTAGTCAACTAGCATTTTAGCTTCCTACATCACCAAGTGAAATAATCAGATTTATAATTAAATAATATGGGGTAACAAATATTATTCTATTTGCCGGTGTAACCTACAACATTATCCCAGTTTGATATGCTGCTTCAATATATTATTTTCCATATTAGCTAAAAATAGAATGTCATAATTTTTTGTCACAGACAGAAAAAAGCACATGGCTATCGGTTTTTCCGTTCCAAAATAGCCTACAATAACGTTGTCACTTCTAAACAAAGGATACAATATTGTTTTGTTTATTGTTTGAACAGTTGCTGAGATTATATTTGGTTTTCAATGCAAAATAGGCTACTTTGACGCATAGGTTATAGCCTATAGATCAGATCAAGGAATGAAGCGAGCTACACAACACTGCTCCCACGGCTACGCAAGGAATGATACGGCGCGTTACAATTTTCATGTGACACGGGAGTACGTTGAATGTCGGAGAACACTATAAGGAACCGGCCCTTTTTTAAAATGAAAAACGGCATTGCGACACTGCGCTACGCTCTGAACCGTCCATCTCCATAGGATATACATTGGCCTTAAGTAGACCTTCTGCCATAGGGCCTACAGTACATCAATCATAGCTCCTGTAATGCCTGATCACCAAAGGGGTAGGGTCATAAGGGAAGTCGCAAGGGACTGAAATGGAACTTTATACGTAGCAATAAAGACCTTTACACACTTGGACATTAACCTCCCTTTCCATGCCTCATTGATTGTCCCTCTGTACTGGCCATCCAAAACAACACTCAAGAGGCCTCTAGCAGCCTGTTGAAAACCCTGTTCCTTAGTGGAGTGGGTTTCAGTTTTCAGGCCACTATCCGCTTCAACGCTCCCCTTGAGCTGACAAACGTTAACGAGGAAATCTGCAGTTTGAACAATAAAAAAGCCGACACCCTGCCACTGTTTTGGTAAAAAGCTGTGGGATGGGTCTGGAGAAATGTAACCACTATCAAATTCATGGACAGAGCTATGGATACATGGACTGACCATCCATGATATCAAAATGATTTTTAGCAATGTTTTGAGGCTGTTCAGTGTTTGTTTACAATTGAAATGTTTACAAACAAAGGAGCAAAACAATAGTATCTATTGTGCTCTGATGGGGTACGACAGTTGACCTTAGCTAATGAGGCATCTATAAGTTATATTATTCAAGAATCAATGGATATATATAATTCATATAAAAGTCAAAAAATGTATGTAGCAATCGCATATTGCCCTTTTTAAGTCTGAAACTCACATATTAAATGTGCCATAACATTTGACTTAACAGCCTGTTTAAGGGTTCTCGCTGCCAGAAAGTAGGCTACACAAATGAACAAGATTGCAACCGTAAGAATAGTAAACTAATCTGTGATTTTTTAAATAGCACATCATGTGTCATCATATCACCATAACATCTGTTGAGATGGCTAAACGCACTTTACATAACGTTTTAATTCCATTTGATTTGTCTGACTGACTGTCTAACTGATTGATTAATTGATTAATTGCATGCTTGCTTGATTGATTGACATTTTGATTGCTCTGTGAGTTTCTCCACTCACTGCTGTCAGTCCGCTGTGTGGCGAAGAGGACGATGAGGGTCACTATGACGATGAAGAGGAGGGAGACCATGGTGAGCAGGCCGATCTCCAGGGAGGTCCAGCGGGGTTTCTTAGCCGACTTAGGGGGGACGGTCTCCGCCATGCTCAACGCTCCTTCAGCTGTTGGCTGTCACAACTCACCTGGAGGGGAGCGGAGGGGAGGGGAGGGAGGGAGGGAGGGAGAGGAGGGAGAGGGGAGGGGAGGGAAGGGAGGGAGAGGAAGGAGAGGGGAGGGGGAGAGGGGAGGGAGAGGGAGGTGAGGGAGAGGAGATGGGAAGGGAGGGGAGAGTGGAAGGGAGGGGAGAGGAGGAAGGGGGGAAAGGAGGGGGAGGGAGGGGAGGGAGAGGGGTGGGAGGGGAGGGAAGGGGGGCGGAGGGAGGGAGGGGAGAGGAGAGGAGAGGAGAGGAGAGGAGAGGAGAGGAGAGGGAGAGGAGAGGGAGAGGAGAGGGAGAGGAGAGGAGAGGAGAGGAGAGGAGAGGAGAGGAGAGGAGGAGAGGAGAGGGAGGGAGGGAGGGCAGAGGGGAAGGGAGGGGAGAGGAGTGGAGAGGAGGGTAGAGGGGAAAGGAGGGGAGGGGAGAGGAGGTGAGAGGGGAAGGGAGGGGAGAGGAGGGGAGATGGGAAGGGAGGGGAAGAGATGGGAGAGGAGGGGAGACAAGGAAAGTTTTAACTCTGAAATAATCTCCATGAAAAACATAAACCAACTAAACATGATATCTCATAGAAAGATGTGGCAACAACTCAGCTGTTAAACTAAAAGTACAACCCACCCCAACACCATGATAAAGCACAACCCACCCCAACACCACAATAAAGAACAACCCTCCCCAACACCACGAGAAAAGAAAACCCTCTCCAACACCATGATAAAGGACAACCCTCCCCAACACCACGATAAAGCACAACCCTCCCCAAAACCATAATAAAGGACAACCCACCCAACACCATGATAAAGCGCAACCCTCCACAACACCATGATAAAGCACAACCCTCCCCAATACAACGATAAAGAACAACCCTCCCCAACACCACGATAAAGCACAACCCTCCCCAATACAACGATAAAGGACAACCCTCCCCAACACCATGATAAAGGACAAACCCCCCAACACCATGATAAAGGACAAACCCCCCCAACACCATGATAAAGTACAACCCTCCCCAACACCACGAGAAAAGACAGCCCTCCCCAACACCGTGATAAAGGACAAACCTCCCCAACACCATGATAAATCTTATAAAAGCCCACAACATGGTCCAGATATACTACCATCTAGATATACTACCATCTAGATATACTGCCATCTAGATATACTACCATCCAGATATACTACCATCCAGATATACTACCATCTAGATATACTACCATCCAGGTATACTACCATCTAGATATACTACCATCTAGATATACTACCATCTAGATATACTACCATCTAGATATACTACCATCCAGGTATACTACCATCTAGATATACTACCATCTAGATATACTACCATCTAGATATACTACCATCTAGATATACTACCATCCAGGTATACTACCATCTAGATATACTACCATCTAGATATACTACCATCTAGATATACTACCATCCAGATATACTACCATCTAGATATACTACCATCCAGGTATACTACCATCTAGATATACTACCATCTAGATATACTACCATCTAGATATACTACCATCTAGATATACTGCCATCTAGATATACTACCATCTAGATATACTACCATCCAGGTATACTACCATCTAGATATACTACCATCTAGATATACTACCATCTAGATATACTACCATCTAGATATACTACCATCTAGATATACTACCATCTAGATATACTACCATCCAGGTATACTACCATCTAGATATACTACCATCTAGATATACTACCATCTAGATATACTACCATCTAGATATACTACCATCTAGATATACTACCATCTAGATATACTACCATCCAGATATACTACCATCCAGATATACTACCATCTAGATATACTACCATCTAGATATACTACCATCTAGATATACTACCATCTAGATATACTACCATCTAGATATACTACCATCTAGATATACTACCATCCAGGTATACTACCATCTAGATATACTACCATCTAGATATACTACCATCTAGATATACTACCATCTAGATATACTACCATCTAGATATACTACCATCTAGATATACTACCATCCAGATATACTACCATCCAGATATACTACCATCTAGATATACTACCATCTAGATATACTAACATCTAGATATACTACCATCTAGATATACTACCATCTAGATATACTACCATCTAGATATACTACTCTAGATATACTACCATCTAGATATACTACCATCTAGATATACTACCATCTAGATATACTACCATCTAGATATACTACCATCTAGATATACTACCATCCAGATATACTACCATCCCTGTAATATGTGCAGCAGAAAGAATACAAGGCTCCAGAACCAGCAAAGAGAAAGAGAGAATGTTCCTCTCACCAAGTTATAGTTCAACTCCTCAGCAAAGTGCATTTAGCAAGTAGGAAACTCTTCCTCAACAGGCAATTCATCCTTGATCCTCACTGGTCAAGTACACACACACACACACACACACACTTTTACGAGCTGGTTAGGTGACCTGAGTCTGCAGAAGGGAGGGTCCTGCTGTTAGCTGGCTGAGATGAGAGCACCTGACCAGGGGACAATGTCTCTCTGCCTCTCTTTCAACCAAATCTCCTCCCCCCCCACACACACACACACACCATTTGTTAGATGTGCCGTCTCTTCAAGTATCATGTGTTAGATGTGCCGTTCCCTCAGGCATGGTGAAAGGGTCTCCATATGGGGGGTGCAGCAGGAGTGTGTGTGTGTGTGTGTGTGTATCTGTGATAATCCTGCCAGGCACTAGGATATATTCAAGACAGAAGGAGAGAGAGAGGGAGAGAGAGAGAGAGAGAGAGCGAGCGAGCGAGCGAGCGAGAGAGAGAGAGAGAGAGAGAGAGAGAGAGAGAGAGAGAGAGAGAGAGAGAAAGAAAGAGAGAGAGAGAGACAGAGAGAGAGAGAAAGAAAGAGAGAGAGATATCTATTAATTCCGTTTCCATTTTAGCAGACCCTCTTATCCAGAGCGACTTCCAGTTAGTGAGTGCATACATTTTCATACTGGTACACCGTGGGAATCGAACACACAACCCTGGCATTGCAAGCGCCACGCTCTACCAACTGAGCCACATAATCACAAACCACTTGATGTCTCAATGTACTCAATTACTGTATTGTGCATTGTTTTTCTTCATGGTGATGGATAGTCTACAGGTACAAACCTAGATGACCAGCCTATGTACAATAAAGTAATTTACATTTACATTAAGTGGTTTGTAAGGATGTTAAATTAATACTTCCATATTTGATCAAGAAAAATATTACATTTGATGTGGATGTTTCTTGACTTTGCCCATAACTTTGCACCTTTTGACGTTATGTCTTTGAAATATTTATTAACATTTTGTTAATGTTTGAGGACAGGATTTTGTTATTTCTGGATTCCATTAGAATGACAATCACAGAGAAAGGGACAGGGCAACAACTCTTACAGAAAGGGACAGGGCAACAACTCTTACAGAAAGGGACAGGGCAACAACTCTTACAGAAAGGGACAGGGCAACAACTCTTACAATTCCAACTATTGAATCCTGCAAGATACTGTTCTTAATTATACAACTACCTGTTTTGCCAAAGTGGAGATGCTGATTTTTCTTTTGTTGCCTGCGCTACAGACGTCTACAGTATATAGGTAAGCTAATACCAGTAAAGGCCCAGTGCTCTACTTTTGTGAAAAAATATGTTTGGCGCAAACGCATTAAGAAGGAAAGAAATTCCACAAATTAACTTTTAACAAGGCACAACTGTTAATTTAAATGCATTCCAGGTGAATACCTCATGAAGCTGGTTGAGAGAATACCAAGAGTGTGCAAAGCTGTCATCAAGGCAAAGGATGGCTACTTTGAAGAATCTAAAATCTAAAATGTATTTTGATTTGTTTACTACATGTTTCCATATGTGTTATCTCATAGTTTTGATGTCTTCACTATTATTCTACAATGTAGAAAATAGTAAAAATAAAGAAAAACCTTGAATGAGTAGGTGTGTCCAAACTTTTGATTGGTACTGTATATATTTTTTATAAACATTAGGAAAAAAAAAATATTCAGCTTTTCAGGGGTTGCTGCAACACCCTCAGCACCCCCCACCTCCCACAGCTATTATGGTAGGAACCAGTGTGTCCTCTTACTGTAGGAGTGAGACAGTGTAACCTCTTACTGTGGGAGTGAGACAGTGTGACCTCTTACTGTGGGAGTGAGACAGTGTAACCTCTTACCGTAGGAGTGAGACAGTGTAACCTCTTAGTGTAGGAGTGAGACAGTGTAACCTCTTACTGTGGGAGTGAGACAGTGTAACCTCTTACTGTGGGAGTGACACAGTGTGACCTCTTACTGTGGGAGTGAGACAGTGTAACCTCTTACCGTAGGAGTGAGACAGTGTAACCTCTTACCGTAGGAGTGAGACAGTGTAACCTCTTACGGTAGGAGTGAGACAGTGTGTCCTCTTACTGTAGGAGTGAGACAGTGTAACCTCTTACCGTAGGAGTGAGACAGTGTAACCTCTTACAGTAGGAGTGAGACAGTGTAACCTCTTACCGTAGGAGTGAGACAGTGTAACCTCTTACTGTGGGAGTGAGACAGTGTAACCTCTTACCGTAGGAGTGAGACAGTGTGACCTCTTACTGTGGGAGTGAGACAGTGCAACCTCTTACTGTGGGAGTGAGACAGTGTGACCTCTTACTGTGGGAGTGAGACAGTGTGACCTCTTACTGTGGGAGTGAGACAGTGTAACCTCTTACTGTGGGAGTGAGACAGTGTAACCTCTTACTGTGGGAGTGAGACAGTGTAACCTCTTACTGTGGGAGTGACACAGTGTGACCTCTTACTGTGGGAGTGAGACAGTGTAACCTCTTACTGTGGGAGTGAGACAGTGTGACCTCTTACGGTAGGAGTGAGACAGTGTAACCTCTTACTGTGGGAGTGAGACAGTGTAACCTCTTACTGTGGGAGTGAGACAGTGTAACCTCTTACTGTGGGAGTGACACAGTGTGACCTCTTACTGTGGGATTGTTACGTTCCCCAGTTTCTATGTTGTGGTTTGTGTATTTTCATGTAGGTATTTCAGGAAATGGGTTCCTGAAATTCCCCAACAAGCAGCTGATTGATTTGAAAAACATTGATGATTGGAGAGCTGACGCCGCGCCCTCGTCAGGACGCAGCTGTCTCCAATTTACCAACTCCTCCTGAAGCTATATAAGCCCCAGTTGCTCAGAAAAGGCAGGAAAAAGGGTAACCAGAATTGCTGAGAGTTACAGCATGTTGGTTGTATGCTAAGAGTTTGGTGTGTACTGTGTTGTTGTTGCTCTGAGAACCAAGTGTAATGTTTTGTGTTAGTTTGTGGCTCAGAGTTTCTTTAATGTCCTGAGTTAGTTTTTTTCTCAGGTTTTTGTTGTGAATCAGTTTGTGCTATTTTTGTTTCATTTGTTCCCAAGGGGGGAAGTGGAAGGCACCTAGGGAGTGCTTAGGCAAGAGGCCCGCGGGCATACATTACCCGTAGAAGTTAACTGTCTATGCACACTAGGAAAGACCTGGGCGGACCATCCCTTGTATTTTGGATAGTGCACCAGGTGGTGCTAGTTAAGTAAGTAGTGGGTAGGCAGGTAAGGTAGGAGAGGGGGCTTTGATATTTACTTTCTTTGCTTTGGTTCCGTCCAGCCCCTTTTCCCCAAACTTACCGTGCGAAGGAATAAATTCCCTGTTAACGGTATTCTCTGCCTTTTGTCATCCTTACTCACACCTACAGTCCCATACCTCTTTCACACCACGGAGAGTTGAGTTGTAGCAGGGTGTTGCGTTCCCTCTTCCGAGAGGCGTGCGTAACATAATGGGGGGTTCGTCCGGGATTTCATTAAACCCACCGGACCCTGCTGCACTGAGCTCTCTGAGTTGTGATTGAGGTGTGATGGTAGGTTGTGAGTTTGGGTGACTTGTTTAGTTTGTGTGTATTCAGGAGGCTGCTGTATATAAGATGGCTGCCTCAGCCATCTCCAAGTTCATTGAAGCGCCCTCTGTTGAAAGTTTGGTGAGGTTTCGGAAAACAGATATTTTCGCTATTGCTCACCATTATGGAATTGTTGTCCCTGAGAAAGCCCTAAAGGTGGAGCTTATGGTGCTAGTCAGGGAGGGTTTAATGAGAGAGCGAATTCTCTCATTTCAAGATAAGGAGCGGGAGGCTTCAGGAGAGGAGACGGGTAGACCTTCCGATGCCAAGTCGGAGGACAGGACGGAGGAAGGGGTTGCTCGTACCCCCTTGAGACAGTGTGACCTCTTACTGTGGGAGTGAGACAGTGTGTCCTCTTACCGTAGGAGTGAGACAGTGTGTCCTCTTACTGTAGGAGTGAGACAGTGTGACCTCTTACTGTAGGAGTGAGACAGTGTGTCCTCTTACCGTAGGAGTGAGACAGTGTGTCCTCTTACCGTAGGAGTGAGACAGTGTGTCCTCTTACCGTAGGAGTGAGACAGTGTAACCTCTTACTGTAGGAGTGAGACAGTGTGTCCTCTTACCGTAGGAGTGAGACAGTGTGTCCTCTTACCGTAGGAGTGAGACAGTGTGTCCTCTTACTGTAGGAGTGAGACAGTGTGACCTCTTACTGTGGGAGTGAGACAGTGTGTCCTCTTAGTGTAGGAGTGAGACAGTGTGACCTCTTACTGTAGGAGACAAACAGTCTTTGTTTATGATCTTTTTCTGTTACTCTGATGGATCTGAAACATCACAATCGCCCTGAGATCTCACAAACCACTTCAAAATTAAGCCCATGTTTCACTGTAACCACAACACACAACCAAACACATACACACATACCTTATCTTAAGCCTATTCCCTTAAATTATGGTTCCACTAAGATATTATTGTTAAGCATACAAATGTGTAGATGAAAAAAAGTTTCAATTACTGAAATGCAACGTTCAAAGAATGGATAAACACTTTAAAATCATGTAGGCTAGCAGTTGGCTATACTTCGCAGAACCTAACCCCTATTGGGAACCATTAGAATGAGTCGAGCACATATGTCCATGACGGTCCCAAACATAACAACTCCAAACGGTATTTTATTTATAGAAATGTCAGAGCTGACTGGTATGAAATATGTCCACATACTTTGACAAAGATCCATCGCAAACACATTATAGTCTGTGCGAAGCATGTGCAAAGGGTAAACTAGTAATATAAAACATGTATTTTGTGCGCAAAAAATCTGTCTAAAATGATGACATCTATAAACACATTATCATATCTGACGAGAGACACTGAATGGCCAAGATGGAAATGGAGCTGAATGCACATAGGACACTGAATGAATTTCCTAACTGTTGCACATCAAACAAGAACAAAAACTCAGTGGGATGACATGATGATCAACCTGTGAATGCCACTTGTCACACACACACACACACAGAGAGAGAGAGAGAGAGAGAGAGAGAGAGAGAGAGAGAGAGAGAGAGAGCATATCACATACCAATATTTAGAACAGTTTTGGTAAGCGTAACCGACTTACCAGGTGTCTCTGGAAATGTTCGATCGATGATGTATATGGGCATTACATCAACCAATCAAATGTCCATCAAACGTCAATTCAGATGCGCGGAGAGAATACGACCTGGGAATCGATATTGGTGAGAATGTAGGATACCTGTTTAGATTAGTTTATTAGGATCCCCATTATCTACTGCACATGCAGCAGCTACTCTTCCTTTCTCGCTGCCTCTTCGTGGGTTTCAAGCACAACCCGCCTCTCTCTTCCCTTGCTGGCACAGAACGTTCACACACGCTTATCTCGCCTACCTGTTAACGCCACGAGCATACAATATCCCCAAGCCAGAGTACAAGACAGTTGTATTTCTATTCTATCTCTATTGAACGGACGCCTGAGCGAGAAATGTAGGATAAACCAACGGAAAACTCTAATGACCGGCGTGTGAACGTGTGACCTGGCAGTGAAGTTCCCCCGTTACCGGTTACCGATACGTTGTCTCTCTAAAAGGCGGCATTAAGAAGTGAGCCCGTCAACGAAGCTCGAGCTGCGAGCAGATGAGTAGCGCGCCACCAGTCGCTCCTAAATAGCTGGGGCGAGCGGATTTCGCCTGGAGCGAATAGGCTGCCTATACCGCGGTTCGGTCAGACATGTTTGATGATGGTTGCTTCTTGCCTCTGATGATTAATGTATTCCTTGTTCAAACTCCAATATCTCAATACCTTGCAAGTTGCAACAAACCTTGTGTCAGGGGGCAGGTTCAAATTGTGTGTTGCGCAATTACCTTCATTGACGCATCCTCAGTCTATGAGGCCTAAATTGCCTGGTCTTTATAACGGAGGAATCACAAACTTCACACAATAGCTTACACAGGCAATCGAGGAATGACAAAGTTGTTACACTGGACACATAGCCCCATTTTAAAACCACATTGCTGCACAATCTGCACAAGTCTGGGCTACTATTTCTTAGTTGATAGTAGTTGGTGTTGGATGCTTTGCATTGCTCTTAGTGACAGTGTACCTCTTTATAACCAGCCTATGTACAATACAGTTCGTTTACATTATGTGATGGGATGTGTAGACATTATGGACAGCATGTGGATAGAATATGTTGTATATCTGTAGAATATGTAGGATAGAATAGTATATGTACAGTAGTAGTTGAATAGGATGGACTTGACTAGAATACAGTATATACATATGGAATGAGTAAAACAGTATGTACACATTATTAAAGTGACCAGTTATTCCATGTCTGTGTACACAGGGCAGCAGCCTCTAAGGTGCAGGGTTGAGTAACCGGGTGGTAGCCGGCTAGTGATAGTGATTAAGTTCAGGGCAGGGTACTGGGCGGAGGCTAGTGATGGCTATTTAACAGTCTGATGGCCTTGAGCTGTTTTTCAGTCTCTCTCGGTCACAGCTTTGATGCACCTGTACTGACCTCGCCTTCTGGATGATAGCGGGGTGAACAGGCCGTGGCTCGGGTGGTTGATGTCCTTGATTATCTTTTTTTGTCCTCCCTGTGACATCGGGTGCTGTAGGTGTCCTGGAGGGCAGGCAGTGTGCCCCCAGTGTTTCGTTGGGCAGACCGCACCACCCTCTGGTTTCTGGAACAAAGAAGAGAGGAGAAAAACTGGGAAATAGAAGAGGAGGAATTGAGGGGGAATAGGAAAGAGAGGGAGTGTTCTTGTGGGTAGAAAATGTAATAACCTAGAAAATGATGGTTTTTCATTATACGTTGTCTGTTTTCTTATGTATAGTGAAGGTTAAGGTTTGGGTAAAAAAAAAACAACAACAGAAAAATGAATGCCTGGCACTGGGAATGAACACGTGATCCTCGGAGCCGGCTTACCCCCATCAGCCACCCACCTCCATTACACCCATCAGCCACCCACCTCCATTACACCCATCAGCCACCCACCTCCATTACACCCATCAGCCACCCACCTCCATTACACCCATCAGCCACCCACCTCCATTACACCCATCAGCCACCCTCCTCCATTACACCCATCAGCCACCCACCTCCATTACACCCATC